>NW_027500443.1:0-86680 GCF_021521415.1 Bidens hawaiensis
TTTTCCCGTTTTGTGTGCTAGCACGGTTATTCGTTTTTTACGTTTCAAAATTGAGTTTTGGTCACACACGACCCGAAAATAGTTGTTGACTGATAAAATTAATTGTAGTTGTGAAGTTAGAGCTCGGTTTAGACGCCCCGTTTGGCCGCGGGACCCCGTTTCCGTCTTTAGCGCACCGGAAACTGTTAAATCGGATAAAAATTACCCAAATCATCCGAATTATTTTTGGATGATTTATTTTTACTTGTTTAACTCAATTATATGAAAATAGTTCATTTTTAAGGTTTTTATACACCAGTCAGTTCGTTTAGGCGAACTTTACCGGTTTACGCGTTTTAAGCTTTAAAGTTTGTTTTTATTTTCTTTTTAGCACAAATAATTATCCGTTTAGTCTCGGATCTTGAAATTTTGCACAAATCACTTTTTGACAGTGGGGAATTTTATAAAAATATTTCCAGAATTAATTTTTATATTTAAAATTTATTTATCTATTTTTAAACACCATTTAAACACTAAATATGTAGTAAATACCAAACGATCTTAGAAAAATCCCAATTTTTTTCTGGATGACCCCTGCCATCCCCATAGTCCCCTGTAATATTTCCAGAACCAAAATCTCCTTTTACATGCCATTTTCACTAAAACCGAGCTAGGAAAACCCTAGAACTCGTTTAACCGAAAAGCCTACTTAGACTTCTCCAACTGACCTAAAATTTTGTGTGTGACTTTTACATGTTATAAAAATCTTATCTAGAATTTTTCCAGAATTTTTCATGATATTTAACTATTTTTCACCATTTTGGCCAAAACCGAGCATTAAATTCACCAAATATTCATCCTTTGTCCAAAAATTACCAAAATTTCACAGATCTCATATTTTCATGTGTAGATCATCTCTGTGAAATTTCGTAGCCTAACTCTAAACGTATCACAATCTGTCCAAAACACAAACATCATACAAAAACCGAACTACCTTGTGTTTCTAGCTCCAAATCGCAAGGATCTCGCTTTCTAGCCTTTGCTAACAACTAGATACAACACCTACAAGCACAACAACACCACACCAAGCAAGTTACACCACAATCAAGCCATTTCTTTCATGGTTTCGGTTATGATTTAAAAACAAAGATTTAACCGTAAAAATTCGTTTTTTGGTTCGTTTAACTCCTTTCTTGGACCAAGATCCCTTGTATAACCCGTTATACATCACTTGATCATGCAAGAATCGGTTTCATCTCGGTGTTTTCATCTTTTTTTCACTTGAAACCTCATTTTCTTGCAAATAAACTCAAGAAACGAAGATGAACACGTAAATAACTCGATTTTTACCTCGGTTTTCTTGCTACAAACTCGGGTTTTAGCTCATGAAATTGAGAGAAAATGATTGAATGTTGAATATGGTTTACAAAAAAAAATAATAAAGCAAAGGGGTTTCACCCCCTTATTCCGATCGGAAGTGAGAGGGAGGTGGGGTGGGACCCACCTCTCCATTTCTAGCCACACATTTGGATATCAGAGATCTGGATAATGTTTTGGATAATCTAGTTCAGTTCGTTTTTCGGATAAATGTTTAATTCGGCTTAAAACGAGGCTAAAACGGTCGTTTTCGGCCTAAAAAAATGAAATTTATATAAAACCGATTTAAAAACTTTAAAAACTTAAACCATGACATTTATTAACTTAAAACATCATATTATTAATAATTGCGCATCTTTTTCGGCTTGATCGATTGTCTCTTGCTTGGTTTGGTATTAAAGGTTTCGTTCAACGTACCGACGTACCATTAAATCGAAAATTCTTTTTCTGTGCTTATAATCACTTATCCCGAAGCTTTAATACTTCGTAAACATCGCTAAATGTTATATATCTCGTCTATAATATAATCCTCGATTCATTCGGGCTTCAATAACCGTTAATCGGTTAATCGTATTTCCAATACGATTAACTATATAATCGAGTATAATCCGTAATGTGAATCATACATACTCGTATAAACGCATTATAATTCATATATTCATTATTAAATAACACATAAGTAGTATATACCGGCTAGGGTATACCTGAATTTGCCGGAATCGTTACAGCAAGGTTATAATAAAGAGTAGATTTTTACTAAGAAGTGTAGAAAGTGTGTTTTCACCATTAGATCTAATAAAACACATCGCACAATAAACACACCGCAACTAAAATAAAACACACCGCACAATAAACACACTTTCCATATCCACCATCAAATCAACATATCTAATGCACCAGATTATTTCTTACACTTTTTAGACACATTCCACTTTTTATTTTAACCTTACCATATATATATATATATATATGGAAAAGATATTTTAAGAACCTCTTGGGTTGTAAGAAATTTAATAAAATAAATATGGACAACATATTTAATTAAGTATTTAAATATTTGTGTTTGTTAATTAGACAGTATTAAATGGTAAAGGGGTATTTAAGAAAAAATTGCAAACAAAAAAAGAAAAAAAACATTAATCATATTCTCTATCATTCATTATTTTTTAATATGTATTTATTTTAAACTAGATACAATTTTTTACATGGAAAATTCTCAATATGTCTCTTCTTAAGAGAGAGAAAATGGATTTTAGCTCATAAATCTCCAAGATTATCAAAATGAACAACAAATTATTGACTAAGGAGACACATTGGGATAAGATCTGATGTGATTTATTGACCAATTATAATATGACACGTGAAAGAAATCATGACAAGTTATATATTTTCTACTTGTTGACTCTTTATAATTTTTAACCATGCGTGTACACGAGATTGCTCAACATTATGAAATAAAAACTAAAATTTTTTGCATTTTAATTGTTGAACTAGGTATGCCAGGGTCTTGATTTTGTTCTTGTGGTGCACTTTTACCAATATAAAATTCTAAAAATAAATATGAAACCGGTAGTCATGTTAAATATTTTCTACTTGTTGACTCTTTATAATTTTTAACCATGCGTGTACACGAGATTGCTCAACATTATGAAGAAAAAAAACTAAATTTTTTGCATTTTAATTGTTGAACTAGGTATGCCAGGGTCTTGATTTTGTTCTTGTGGTGCACTTTTACCAGTATAATACTGAATTTATTTTTTGCATTTTAATAGCTTCAAAACAGGTTCCTTTAGGGCAGCTTCATGCACAACGACAATAAATAATTTAGATATCTTCAGGGTCTACAGAACTCTACAAGATACCAGATGGTGAATACATTTTAGTATTATGATAATCTTAATAAAACACCATCTAACCTGTAATAAGCATTACATTATCTGTGTTTTTTAATAGGATGAATTGAAATCGGATCTATTGCTGAAATATTTGGCGAGGTTCGTTACTAGAAAACTCAACTTTGTCACACACTATGTGTAACTTGCCAAGTAAGAATGCTTCTTTTTTATTACCACAAGTTAATTTGTGTTTTAAGTTTTACATAAGCTTATGAAATGAAAACTTTAGTTTTTAATATTCGGCTTCCACTGGATCAAGGTAGAGGTGAAGGAAAATCAATGTACATAGATGCTAAAGGTACATTCAGGCCACAAAGACTCTTAAAGATAGCAGACAGGTTGTTGACAATTCCATCATTATCAGCATGTCTTTTGCATCTTTTTTTGTTCATTATTCAACCGTTGTTTCACGTAACAAGTTTGGTTTATTGGAGAATGTAGCATATGCAAGAGTTTACAACATAGAGGCTGTTGCTTGAAGTGGCTTCCATGATGATTGAATCCGTGTTCGAGTTGTTATAGAGTGTTATAGATATGATTCCATTCACAATGGAAATTATAAGTGTAGTGGCTAAATATGTGATAATTGATATATATCTAAATCAAATTTTTGTTAGTGGTTGTTATTTTGAGGTCAATGTAAGGCTAAAACTCTGAATGTCAATTTTGGTTATGTATATAACTGCTTTGAACAATTGTGCTGTTACAACTCGAATTTTTAAATATTTTATCTGTTTACCCGACGCATTTTATGTTCGGAAAAGTTTATCAATAAAAAAATATCGCGCTTATCGAGAAATCATTATATTATTTTTGTTTATTATACACACACACACAATTAACATTGAAACATGTACAATTTTATCCCCAAACTATAATTTAAGCTACTTTTGTTTCCAACATCATACTACAAGGACTAAACTGCAAACTTGTTATATTATAATACCCAATAACCCAAACCCGTATCCAAACCCTAACCTGAGACCCATTTAGTGAACCCGTGACCCGATTAACATTCTTGGACCTTAATCTTCGCATCTAACATAGTAATCAAATCAAAATATATTTTATTATTGCCTTACATGATCTGCCGACATTATCAGGTTGGTAAATCGATCAACAAAAGATTCATTTTCTTATATACATAATCGACTTCAACTCGTTAATCAATGGACGTGTTAATAAACATCATAATACAGTTAAAGCTGCAGATAATGAACACGACTTCAGACACGAAATTAAAGTAATTAATGATGGGGTTATTGTTGGCGACGGGTAGGGGAGGAAGTGCTGCAGTCAATTATTATGATCATTAAACCCTCGTCCGTGCATCGTTTAAGGTAATCTGATTCAGTAACATGATCGTTTTGATTCAACAAGCGTTAACCCTATGGTTAACTGAACCATCAATCATCGGATTGATTTGCTTATCTAGGGTTTCTTTTCTTATTGGGTTTGTGCATAAGTTTACTAGTTCATGGTAATAACCAACTAAGCCCCTAGTCCAGTGGCTATGGGTGTGCGCGTTAAGCTTGTTGTGGCTGGGTGTAAGTTCGAATCCCTCCCAGCCCGGATTTTTAGTTGTTATTTTTATTTATCAGTTAAAACATTTTAATTAACTCATTTAGCCATCTAAACTATATTATTAGTATTTTGATTAACTAGAACTCACATGCGTGCATACTAAAAGTCAGCTACGCAAGTGAGTTCTAGTTAATCATATAACATAAAATACCTCCATACACATTCTTATGTACGCACCCGAAGGTACATATACATACATAGTTCCTTACCTTTATTCATACATTCATACAATCATACTTTCATTCTTTCCTTTTATACATACATATATACATATACTTCGTCCTATAACCTTCGCAGATATTATTAGCGTCTGTTCCCTACATTCGTATATATTATTAGGGTCCGTTCCCTACATTCATGGATATTATTTGGGTCCGTTCCCTACATTCGCGGATATTATTAGGGTCCGTTCCCTTTCTAACCATACCTTCCATACATACATACATCATCTATATATCATATATACATCAATTATAACTTTAAACTATCCCATGACGGTACATGCAATATCCGAAGATCGTTCATGCATCTTCAAGCATTCATTCGTACATAAATCATATAACCCATACACTTACCACTTAAGGTAAGTGTATTAACCAGTGTTTTGAAACCCGGTCGGCCGGTCAGACCGGTCCGGCCGGGACCCGGTGCCAATACCGGTCCGGGTCTTAGTATTCAACCCGTTTTCTAATAGACCGGCCGGGTCTCACGGGCGCGGGCTGGACCGGACCCGGTAACCCGACGGTTGGACCGACAACTTTGTTATTTTCCATTTTTCTAATTACAAGATATGAATACAATCACAAAAACACACAAACTAAACCCTATATTAGATCTCGCCTCGTCCAAAATCAGTTCCTAATAACCAGATCTGAATGCAATACCACCACCGCCGTTACAAAATCAGATTGTTCGATCGAATGCCAGATCTAAGATGGTTGTTCATATTGGTGGTAAACAATGGTGGAAGTGAGCAGTTGGATTGATGATGGCTTTATTTCATTTTAGGTTTAGAAAGAGAAGAAGAATATGATGAGCGTCTGTGTTGAGGAGAGAATAATATGTTGCAGGGAGAAACTATCTTCATTTTAGTAGGGTAAGTATTTTTGGAATAATACTAATATCAGTTTTAGTCCATTCATATATCTATTTTATTTATTTAATCCTTTAAAGTTTCAATAAATATTAAATAGTCCATTAACATGAATAATAATATATATATAAAGTAAATATATTATTTATGACATCATCCAGGTCAATGTTCGGTCCGACCTTCTGTGTCGGTCCGACCTGTGAACCAGTAAGTCGTCCAGGTCGACCACCGGTCCGGGTCTGAAAACATTGGTATTAACTAATCACATCGAGTATGCACACAACCCCAAAAACATAACAAGGAATGGGGCTAGAAACTCACTTGAGCTCGGTCACGTTCACCGTTAATAGTTATTCATTTCTTTAGCTGTGTGCGACTAACTGTATAAAAATTACACGTATCAATTAACTGTCACTACTCATATCGTGTTTCTAGTTTAATTACAACACTCAACGAATGGGGGTCCGGGGGCAACGCTCCTGGCAGAGGGGTTCTAGGGGCGACAACCCCTAGCAAGGTCCAAGGGGCAGAGCCAGTTATTTAACGAATTAACTCCTTCGTTATTTCTTAACGAATGGACCTTCATAATGAACTGGCTTCTATAGCGAACTGACTTTTTATAACGAACTGGCTTCTATAACGAACTGGGGTTTCGTTCGCCAGTTCTCTGTTAACGAATTATCTAACGAATGGCTTAACAAACTACTTCTAATTCGTTATCTCTTCTTTAACGAATGGGCATAACGAATTGCTTGTTAATTCGTTATGTCTCCGCTAATGAACTAGGGTTAGGTTAGAGAATGTCAGATGCATTCTCTAACATTCGTTAACCTCGCACACCTTTTCCGGCGTCGTCATCGCCGAAAAAACCGGGATCTCACCGGAAAAGCGAGATCTCAGTTATTTTCCACCGTGTTTCACCGTTTTTCGTCCCGTTCGATCCAGATCTGAGCTAGAATGACCCCAAAGCTCATCTTTTGATAGGTTTATACCCGATTCCACCCGGGTAAGGGTGTCGGCTCGTCGTTTCACGATTAAATCTAGCGGTTTGGGTCCATACAATATCATACTATCATTAACTCGGGTCGGGATCGATTCTTCTTCTTGGTTTCGGTTTAGAGAAAGAGAGGAAGAGAGAAAGAGCTTAAGTATTTGTTTTGGGTTGTGTATGGATTGGATGATAATGAATTAATTAATGGTAATTATGATATTTATATCATTGGTTTAAGCCCATGGTCTTTTCCCCCTTTCCTTATTAACCCAAGTCCATTATCCATTTTACTTAACCCAACACAAGCTCGACTCATAATAACTCATCTTTTATTTTATTAACCGAAACGAGAAAACGGGATGTTACAAAACTATATATATATATGTGTGTGTGTGTGTATATGTAATAGTTTATTTAAGGTTTTAATATTTAAAAAGAATCTTAATTTAATATTGATAGTTAAAACTTATTGTTAATACACGTATTAAAAATATAGTTCGAGTTTTTATAAAAGATCATGTTTTATATAAATATTATTATACACTATTATGAATTATTATTTATTATTTACAATATTAAATTAAAAAGAAATCTTTATTAATTAAGATATATATCTATACTATATTATAATACATATAACATGGGCAAATACGTCATTTTACCAAAAACTCTTAAAATTAAGAGATTACAAATTTTATAGCCAGATGTACAACCTGTAAAGCACTTGAATCCCACCCCCATCAAACTCCCGCTTTAAACACCAGCTTGAAACCCTAATACCCTATTTCAAAATTCAAACACTGCAGAGTCTATCTTCTCTCTGCCGTGAGACGGCCGCTCTCACCTCCATCGTTTCTCACTTCTTACTCGATGCATCTCTCTCTTCCAGTTTTGTTGAGAATAACAGATGACGGAGACGGATCAGGTGGAGCCTTTGAAGATCGACGGTGGCGGTAGCGTTCCAGTAGTGTAATCGTTATGGTTCAACGAATCAGGTAAAAACCTATGCCAATATTATTTTTTCTCAGTATATCAATACCTCTCAAGACCCGATTGAAACTTTGTGTTAGTTTTCTGGCCTATCTAGGTTTAAGTCACGCTCCAGCGAGATGGGTTCTATGTTGGTGTTGATGTGCATCTCAGTTGCGTCGAGGAGATTATCCAATTTCTTGAGGTAATATACATTTTGATGTTTTGATTTCGTTTTGGTTTGTTGGATTTGAGGGTCTTTGTACAGTTAAACTTTGATTTTTGAACTCAGTTTTCACATTGCAGGACCGTTTTAGGTGTACTTCAGGTAATTCAGTATTTTTACATTTATTATTATTATTATTGCATTACTTCAAGCTTAATACAATTTATCATTTCATCTATCATTGATTTCGTCATGTTTGTGGTTCATTTAGAGTGCATCATCGGTCAGGCGGTCACAATTTTCTTCTCAAGTTGAACAGTAAGTTATTAATTGAGATTTACGAACAATATAACATCATGATTCATATTGAAGATGCATCATGTATGCAATTTGTTTATATTTATCTTTCATTTTGCTATGCTATTTCAAGTTATAATTGGGATGTTAATATATCCTTTACTTGTGCAGGATGCTGGAGTACATCTTTTGTCAAATGTTTGTCGAGTAGATGTAGAATGAATAAGCGAAACGAAACCCGGTGAATTGGTAATTTGCATATAAAGGTGAATTTTTTCTATGTTGTCTTTATGAATCTGACTCTTTAATGTATCTTAATATTATTAGATTTATGCCTGCAAATGGAGCGAGTGGACACTAACAAGTGCATGTTCATGTTCGTTCATTTAACTTTTACCGAAGACAGACAATTAAACAAATGGATTTTCCTTTTTACGTTCATGCGTGAAGAAGGTGATCATGTTTGTGTTTGTTTATGTTTGTTCTTTAATATTCTAAATGAACAAGTCATGAACACAAAATAATAAATGAACAAACAAAACGAACATAAAAGAACAATTGTAAATGAACGACGTTCGGTAAACTTATATGGAACGAGAGAGGAAAAGAGACAAAGAGGTTTGATTACAAGGTCCAAAGAATGAAGACATGGCTATGGTTAGGGGTGGGTTACTAACATGGTCAATTATTTTAGAAAATATAAAGTTACATAGTTAAAGGTGTTAAACAGATGTAACTGATTGAACATATATGAACGAACGTTCATGAATGAAAATGAACGAAATGTTGGTTTGTTAATTTAATTTTTCTAAAATAATTAACAAACTATTTTGCTAGTTAGTTTCTGTTATAAGCTTCTAAAACCCAACTCGGATCTAGAGATGTAGCACAAGCTTAGCTCGTATACAAACCGAGCGGGGTTCATATTCATTTAACAACTTCAATGCAATTTTTTTAATTGCAGATTTGACCTATTTAGTGATCGGAAGTATTAAATTTAAGACGTTTTTTTTGTTATCATTGAGCATACAACCCTATTATGGCTTACTATCATTCGTAGTATATTAATTTTTGCATTTTTTAGTAGGATTTTGATGAAGATCGACTTACATCACTTTTCTGAACAGCGTGATTCAACCTTGCAAATGTAGATGGACTTTGAGAAACCAGGGTCCGTGGGTGTGTCGGTGTCTGGCCGGAATGAAATGGCGTGCGACCATCTGTGTGGCTTTAAACTGCATACGAAAAATTAGGTATGATTAGTACTTTTTTAAGTGTATTAACTTTAAAAAAATTATTGTATCTGTATTTTTATTTTTTGTTGTTAATTTTTCTCAGTGGGCTTTTTTTTCATATTTATCATGATTATTTATTTATTACCAAGTTTGAACTATGATTCTGCTGATAGAATGGTAATAAGGCTTAGAATATACAAAATAAATCATGTGCGTAAAGGTAATGTGTATTTTATGTTTTTGGAAGAGCACACATTACAATTTATATGTCCTTAGAGGTGTATTGTATAGGTGATTACCTAATTTTCATTACAGCTGCTGCTGTAGTTTGAAGTCTTCTTCCAGAGGAGTTCAGCAAACAAAGTCTTGTCACAGCAAAAGCATCAAAAGTTATTAGACATTCATTCAGATCATCGAGGTAAGGTTTATTTTACAATAACATTGACTTGTTTTTATTAAGTCTATGTTTTGGCATTCATTCTGTTTAAATGGTGCAGGCCAGCAAGTTTTTGGACACAAATGGCGCCTCAAGTTTTTTAAAACAATCACACTAAATTCTTCCAGCCCGGGTCTATTGTTAATGTTCCACATGGTAATTCGTTTTTAAATGATATCATATATTAATATAATTATACCCATTAAAAATCTAAAGATTTAATATTTACCAATTTTGTTAAAAAAATTAGTATGATCGTTATAACTTACGCTTTCTAATGCAAGTTTTTAAGAAGGGCATAAATGTCCCAAATTTAAATATGTGTATATTTAATTTTATTACTTTAAGAGACCTTTTCTTTGAAACGTGATTTGGTTTGTGTAGAAACCGGTTTCTTTGACGTTTTTCTTCCTGGTTTTTGACCGGTATCAGTTCGAAATCGAATTAACCTGTTTGGAACCGGTTTCAATGCCGAGAATTATAAATCGCCCCCAAACCTACGATTTCTATCAATTCCAAACCGGTTTCCATTATACTGGTTCATGTTCATTCATTAAGAAAATGAGCATGTTTGTGTTCATTTGTGTCTCTTCGTTAACATTCGAAACGAGCACAAACAAAATATATGAAGAAATATAAATGAACATAAACAATCTAACAAAAACGAACAAATATTAGTGAACATAAACTTACATAAATATACATAAATGGGTTACTGGGTTAGTGATGGGCTACTACTAACATGTTTAATTATATAAAATCACATAGTTAAATGGGATTAATGAGCAAACGAAAATGAACGAATGGTCATAAAAGAACATAAATGACCGAACATAACATTTTTTCATGTTTGTTTGGTTAATTAAATAAACAAAAAAAATTATGTTCGTTCGTTCGTTTCTTCTACAAAGTTTGTTATGATCAGCTTGCTACATGCAAAGCGACGCGCATAACTACCTGCATTCTTTTTGGTAGTTTAATTTTTTAGTTGAAATATGCGTAATCTTTTTGACATTTGTCTTAGATAATTTGCTATTAGAGCAGAAAGCGATTTTAAGATTTGTACCAGGCAATTTCAGTCACTTTTATAATTCTATATCATTTTTCCTTTTTAGGATTTACGCTTATGGTATTCGTATTTGCGCTATTTTTTAGCCGATTCAAAGTTTCAGCTTATTGGTGATTTAAAGTTGATAAAAGAAAGGACCCGTCAATATAACCTGGAAGGTAACAAAGTTATGATGATCGAAAGTGCATTTTTGTTCCTTTGTATGAAGAAAAAGGACTTTATAGTTAGTTATGATATTTATTGCAGTATTGTTTTTTTTCATAAATTTATAATGTTATGTTTATGTATGTTTTAGGAATTTTGTGTAGCATCGATGATGGAACAGTCGCTGGAGTTTGATCTTTGTTGTTTGGAAAAGTCAGTTGCTGGAAGTGATGGTTTAAGTTTCCTTCAGGTTTTTAACTATTATTACTGTTCAGTATGCAAAAGTTTCATTGGAGACCTTCTGAACCTGCCAAGCCATATAAGAATGAGTTCCGGTTTTATCTACCTAAACGGTTTGGTTCTCGATTCTTGTTATCAGATACCCGTTTACAGGCCGTTTTGAAAAAAAAGGCATTTGTTTGGTTCGTGTCAAAACGGGTCCTTTTAAAAAGCTATCGATTTGGAAGTCATGAATCTGCAACCTGAAAGTCTGTTGGAAGTCATGAAAGAACTGTTGAGAGGTCAGGGGAGAATGGTAAGAAATATAATGAGGGAGAGAAGGGTGACTCGATCGAAGTTCGATCGGTGAAGGTTGACGACAGAAGCTAACTGGTTTGGGAGACGCAATCGCTACCCTCCAATGGATAACCGCGATGGACAAGGTTATCCGAATTAGCGAGTGTCGTCCCGACCAAGAAGTGGGTTATGCCACTCAGTCATTTGGAGATGAAGCTATGTATTGATGGGAAAGTGTGGATCAGAGGAAGAGTTGGGATGAGATTAAGGCGATTAGGTGGGATGACTTGAAGGAGTTGGTAATGAAGAGGTTCTGTGCTGACGCCGAGGTTGAAAGGGCGGATATGAAGTTTCTGAACTTGAAAGCGGGAAAGATGACACACCACGAGTATACCACCGAATTCAACCAAATGTCTAGGTTGGTGCATGATATGGTTAACACCGAGGCCAAGAGGATCAAGTGCTATGTGAGAGGACTACCGCAGAACGTCCGCTCGTTAGTCAGAGCGAATAAACCTGCTACGTTTGACTCTGCTGTGGAACTCGTAGAGATGGTTTATGACGACCTAGCTGTGGAGGATGTTGTGGTGGTGGAAGAGAGAAAGGATAAGAAATGGGTCAATCAAACTAAACGAACTAGTACTCAGTTGTGGAACTCTAGGGACAAGAAACATAAGGTATGGGAGAAGAAGTCGTGCAAGACTTGTGGTAAAATGCACGGAGGGGATTGCAAGTGGAGTAGGAGTTCGGATGTTTGTCAAAAATATCGGAAAGCTCATGGTGGGAAATGCAGGCTTGGGTCTAATGTGTGTTATAATTGCGGGAAGGCAGGGCATTATGCCAATGAGTGCAGTGCAAAGCCCGCTTGTTACAAATGTGGAAGACAGGCCATATGGCAAGAGAATGCACCGACGGGGAAGCTGGAGGAGGCGGAAAGAAGGATGCTGATCAACCTAGGCCAAAAACCAGGGCCTACATGCTGACCTAGGAGCAAGCCAAGCAGGTCCCAGATGTTGTGACATGTACGTTTCCAGTAAACGGTATTTCCGCTTCAGTATTGTTTGATTCAGGTGCAAATAGAAGTTTCGTAGCTACACCATTTAGTGAATTAGCTAAAATGAAATCTTGCCGAGTGCCTGAAACCTTTATAGTAGTAACCGCTAGTGACACTTCGGTTAAAATAATGAAAATGGTTAAGGATTGTAAGCTAGAGTTAGAGGGACGTGAGTTCCCTGTTACCCTGTATGTGATGACCTTAGGAGGGTTCGATGTAGTCTTGGGAATGGATTGGTTATCTGAGTTTGAAGCTCAGATAATGTGTAAGAGTAGGATAATAAGGTTAAAGTCCTTGGAAGGTAGCGCGGTGATGGTTTATGGTGATAAGGAAAGTTCTGGGCTTAATGTCATTTCGATGATAAAAGCTGAGGGTTTGTTAAGGCGAGGGTGTGGTGCCTACCTGCCGTATATTGTCAAGGCTACAGCCGACAGAAATAAATGAAAGATGTTTATATTGTGTGCGACTACCCAAAAGTGTTCCCTGAGGATCTTCCGGGGTTGCCACCGGAGCGAGAGATAGAATTCCAGATAGATTTAATACCAGAAGCCCAACCTGTCGCGAAAGCACCTTACCGCCTAGCGCCATCCGAGATGGAGGAATTGATGTCCCAACTGCAAGAGCTCCTCGACAAAGGTTTCATCAGACCAAGGGATACCCCGTGGGACGCACCGGTGTTATTTGTTAAGAAGGATGGAAGTATGAGAATGTGCATAGACTATCGTGATTTGAACAAACTTACGGTGAAAAACAGATATCCGTTGCCACGGATGATGATTTGTTTGACCAACTACAAGGTTCGAGTTAGTTCTCTCGAATAGATAGCAGATCAGGCTACCATCAGCTAAAAGTGAATGAGGCAGACATCCCTAAAACAGTGTTCCGGACGAGGTATGGACACTACAAGTTCCTCGTGATGTCCTTCTTCCTAAAGAATGCTCCCGTGGCATTTATGGACATGATAAATAAGGTGCGTTGGCCGATGTTGGATAAGTCAGTTATCGTTTTCATTGATGATATACTGATTTATTCAAAAGAGCGAGTCTGATCATGCCGAACACTTGAAGGAAGTATTAGAGGTTTTGAAAGAAGAGAAGTTGTGTACTAAGTTTTCGAAATGCGCATTCCGGTTGCGAGAAGTGCAATTTCTAGGTCTGCGATCAATCCTAAAGGGATTACCGTGGATCCAGCTAAGATTGAGGTGATAACGAATTGGAAGACTCCGCAGAACTCGACTGATATACGAAGCTTCTTAGGGTTGGCCGGCTATTATAGGAAATTCATCGAAGGCTTCTCCAAGATAGCTGCACTTTTCACTGGAATGACCCGAAAGTCTGTAGTATTCAGTTGGGGAAAGTTCCAAGAGAAAGCTTTTGAAGAATTAAAGAAAAGACTCATGCAAGCTCCAATCCTTGCTTTACCCGATGGTGACGAGGATTTGGTTGTTTGTACTGATGCTTCGCATCGTGGGTTAGGTTGCGTGTTGATGCAACAAGGAAGGTTATAGCTTATGCGTCCAGACAGTTGAAGGTTCATGATATTACTTACCCAACGCATGAAATAGAGCTTGCAGCAATAGTGAATGCTCTCAAGATATGGGAACATTATCTGTATGGTACTAAGTGTACTATTTACACTGATCATAAAAGTTTAAAGTACTTTTTAGAGCAGAAAGAATTGAACATGAGGCAGAGAAGATGGTTAGAGTTGATAAAAGACTATGACTATGATATTAAGTACTATCCTGGTAAAGCTTATGTGGTCGATGATGCGCTAAGCCTTAAGATGGAAGAAGTCATTGCAACAGTGAAGTCATATCAATTGATCATGAACTCAAGCATTTTCGAAGAATCATCAAGGTGCAGAGGGAAGTGCTGGTAAATGAAGGGCTAGTGAAGAAGGAAAGGATTTTCGGTCAGAAGGATGAGTTGATGGAAAATACTCATGGTGTTAAGGTTAGGTTTGACCGTATGTGGATTCCACGCCCCGGAAATCTTAGAGGATGAATCTTAGATGAAGCTCATAAGTCAAGATATTCATTTCATCCGGGATCCACTAAGATGTATCAGGACTTGAAGAGAGACTATTGGTGGTCGGATATGAAGAATAATGTAGTAGATTATGTTAGTAAGTGCTTAACTTGTTTACAAGTCAAAGCCGTACACCAGAATCCTTATAGGAAGATGCAGCCTTTGGAGGTACCAGAATGGAAATGGGAGCACATCACCATGAATTTCATAACTAAGCTACCTCATACGGCTAAGCATCATGATACTGTTTGGGTGATAGTGGACCGTTTAACAAAGAGTGCTCACTTTCTGCCTATACGAGAGGCTATCTCGTCAGAAACGTTAGCAAGTTTGTTCATAAAAGAGGTTGTAACTAAGCATGGAGTGCCACTATCGATTGTGTCTGACATTGATGCTCGATTTACTTCGAGATTTTGGAAGAAGTTCCATGAATCCATGGGACAAGATTGAACATCAGTACGGCGTATCATCCTCATACAGATGGGCAGTCTGAAAGGACGATCCAAACTCTTGAGGATATGCTACATGCTTGTGTTCTAGACTTTGGATGAAGTTGGGATAGTCATATGCATCTGACAGAATTTTCCTACAACAACAGCTACCTTTCAACCATTGGTATCCCACAATTCGAGATGTTGTACGGAAGACTATGCAGGACTCTTATATGTTGGGGAGAGATTGGTTAGAAAGAGATGAGAAGTTTGAAAGTTGTTCAAGAAATCGCGTTAATGTTTTATCAGATCAAGGAAAGGATGAAAGCTGCTCAAGACCATCAGAAGTCGTATGCTGATAAGCGGTGAAGACCAATCGAGTTTATCGTTGGTGACAATGTGATGCTCAAGGTCTCGCCTTGGAAATGAATCATTCGTTTTATGATAAGGGGAAAGTTGAGTCCAAGGTACATTGGACCGTTTAAGATTATGGATCATATGGGTGAAGTGGCTTATAAGCTAGCTTAACCCGAGGAGTTAGAAGGAATTCATTCAACCTTTCATGTTTCTCACCTGAGGAAATGTCTGGCTGATGACACGTCTCATGCACCATTGGTAGACATTGAGGTTGATGAACGTTTGAACTAAATTGAACAACCGGTAGAGATAGTTGACCGCAAGGAAAAGCAACTTCGTCACAAGGTTATACCCTTAGTGAAAGTGATATGGAAGCATCGCAAAGGAGCAGACGCTACATGGGAAGTTGAAGAAGAGATGCGCAAGTTTTATCTAGCTTTGTTTTAGTAATAGTTAGATTTCGGGGACGAAACCTCTTAAAGGAGGGAAGACTTGTAACATCCTAAATTTTATAATAATAAATAAAGGAATTTATGTTTGTCAATTGTGTGTTAATATTTAATTAAGATTAAATATAAATAAAGAGTATGGACTTGGATGGGTAAGATGGAATAAAGAACGGGATGGGTTTTGGGTCCATGGGCTTAAGAGAATATAAGTACTCCCTTAAACCTCCCTAAAACCCTAAATCCTTCATTCTCATCTTCCTAGCCTCCATACACTCAAAACACACAAAAACACCCCATACATAGCCGTGACCAAGAAGAGAGATCCAAGACCGTCCGAACCTAGATTCTTGAAGGATCTTTTCTATACGAGAAATATACGAGTTAAAGTTGTATACTGGAACTAGCCGTGAGCTAGCAAACGCTTAAAGGTATATCCTTTATCCTTAAAGGTTAGTTTTATGAAAGGTTTGTCCTAAAACTTAACCCTAGAGTAGATCGGGTTTAGAGGTATCATAAAATGCAAACTTGATGTTTAAAATGGATATAACGAACTCATGGATATATACGGCTCATAAAGAAAATCCTAAATCTAGTAAAATGGATTTGTAAGAAATAAAGGTTGAAACTTTATGGATGCACAACCTAGATCTAGCCTAAAACGGGATTGAAAATGATAAAGGTTCAAGCTTTATGGGTGAAAGAGCTAGACCTTAACCAAAAATGGAAACGGGAACGTTTAAGGGTTAATATAATACCATAATAGGAGTGTAAGTAGTAAATACCCTTTGATAAGGGTAATAAAAGGAACGACCAGTAGCAGCATGTTCGATTACAATGGCCTACTCGAATACACTGATAGATTAGAATACAAAGTGTAAATTCCATTACATTATGGTTTGAATATAAGAATACATTCGATTACATTATGGTTAGAATACAATGTGTGTATTCTCATACATCCATATATTCGCATACAATATCCTCATTCGAACACATTAAGAAATTCAAATACAATGGACAGGTTAGAATATGTCATGATACAATGGAATGCTTCGAATACAATCTATATGTTTGAATACACTAAGGACGTTCGAATACAATGAGGACTAGCATAAAATGGGCATACTCGAATACAATAAAGACTCGCATACATCTAAGACTCGCATACAATTGTACACTCGAATACATGTGTACATTCGAATACAATGTATACACTCGCATACATCCGTAAATTCGAATACAAATATGGACTCGCATACACTATGCCTATTCGATTACATTAAGAACTCACATACAATATGCATGGGTACATTATATGAATCGAATACATTATACATGTATTCGAATGCATTGTATAACCCGAATACAGTATGCATATTAGAACACATTGAAAAACTCGAATACGAAAAAGAAAGAAAGTAAGGAACACATTGTATTCAAATACAAATTAGTGTTTGAGGGTAAAATTATATTCTAAGTAAAATCTATTCTAATACAAGGTCGCGCTTATGAATACAATACCTTGTAGAGCCATTAGAATAGACCAGACTTAGCCATTTGGGCTGAAATATGAATATTGTGATTAGGACAAGTATTGATACATGTAAATAATATACAGATACAGAGCTCAGTTAAAGAAAGGAATAACCGTGAACAGAGAACGTAACATGATCGAGGTGAGTGTCTAGCCCTATTTTCCTTGTTATGTTTTCTGGGCTGTGTGCATACTCGATGTGATTGTTCATACACATACCTTAAGTGGTAAGTGTATACCATAGTGATAAATGTGATATTTATATGTATGTTATGAATGCTATAGAAAGTATGGAAAGTATGTATGAAAGTTTATGTGTATGCTTATAAAGAAAGGTATGGTATGGTTGCACAAAAGAAAAAGGGACCAAACCCTAATAATATATGTGAGGATAGGGACCAGACCCTAATAATATGTTTGATAATGGGGACCAGACCCTTATAATATCTGTGAAGATAGGGACCAGACCCTTACAGTATTTGTGATGTTAGGGACCATACCCTTACAATATCTGTGAGATTATAGGGCAGAAGGCTCTTTAAGTTGTATGGATAGTTATGTATGTACTATGAAGGTAAAGAAAGTATGAAGAATGAATGTATGAACGTATGTAAGAAAGTAATGTGAATAGGTTAAGTATGAACGGTGTACATACCTTCGGGCATGTGTACAAGTATGTGAACTAATTTTATGTTGCTTGATTAACTAGAACTCACTCAGCGTAGCTGACTTTTAGTATGCATGCGGGTGAGTAGAATGAGGCAGTTCGCTTGATGTGTACACATGGCATGGAATTGAAGACACTGGCATCTCAAGGAAATGTTATGAAGTTGTAAAGACTTATGTTTTTTATTTTTAAAAGACTAAGAATGTTTGCAAAAGACAAGATTTGTTTGTTATGTAATATATTATGGTTGAAGTTATTATTCCGCAAAAGTTTTTAATTAACTATGATATTTTGAATTGTGTTTATGAGTAAATCCAACGTTAAAGTGAGGCACCGGGACTGGGGCCTTACGTAACGTTCATGAACCGACAAACTCTATTGTATTGCTAATTCGTTAATTAGTTGGGACAATCAAATTGACATGTAACGCTCATGGGCTGTCCAACTCAGTTGCTTTTATTCGTTAGTTTCGTCGGGCTATTCAAACTGCCATGGAAAGCTCATGGGAGGCCAACAGACAATTTATATTTCGTTAGTTTATTGTAAAGCTGACTTAAATAAATAAAAATCAACTTTTAAACTGACCTCATCTTCTCATGTAGTTATCACAAATTAATCATATTGACTACATCGACTCATAAGTATTTACGCTATGCACCCCCCCTATCTTATAATCTTTTACTTTTATTCCTCACGATGTGACGCAAATCCCCAATTTCCTTAAAAGCATGGTTATTATAAGTTATCTAAAACAATTAAACTTTTAATATTTAATTAGTTTCCTCAACTCGATCCTCATCTTATAATCTTTATTTTTGATCCTCAAAGAATGTCTTCCCTAAGAAACCATTGTCGTCCTCGACATCAGCTGTCTAGTTCTCATGATCACCTCGTGTTTAGCCAAGGAGTTAACGGCTGCAAACTCTAAAATATAAACTCAAAATTCGAAACATTAATACACGAATTCAAACTTGTTCATTAACTTTCTTAATGGAAATTTTAATTCATTTACCCCTACTCATCCTCGCGACAGCAACGACAACAACATACGCAAGTATAATCATAAAACTATGTTGTTAACCAAATTAATCCTTAACCTCGACAAAATCAAAGTATACCGAGCAAGAAACTCTCCATCGGTATTCACTCGTTATGACCCATTGGTAAGTTTCATCATTCGACTCAATCCTTATGCCGTTTTTGCACCCCCAATGTAATCGCTTCGCTCATCCTTGCATATACTTGCCCTACACACCCTAATGCACAAGTTGTCCCGCAACAACCTACCCCCTCATGCTCAACCTGATGTCCTACTACCCATGCGTGCTACCATACAGGAGACCCAAATCCTCTCAGCGATATGTACCCTCAGATTTTCCAAACTAATCAAGTTCAAACTATAGTTACACCTTACTACACTTCCCATCAAGTCCAAACCTATCGATCCCTTATACTTCAAGCTCCTCTCGTCAAGCAAGATCATTCATACTTAACCCAAAATTATCAAGTTTTGAACCCGCAAGCTCAAGTTATGCCGAATCAACCTACCACGACTACTCAAGCCCTCATGGATCAAATCACCCAAGACGCTTAAGTTTCAAGGTTCCAAGTCATGCACAACTGAATATTCAAGCTAATATAAGACTTTGCCGCTCGTCGTATTCTATCTTAGTTGAATTTGATTTTTTGCTTTGTATCGACTATTTAATGAATTTTGAATTAACGTTTTTATGAAAAATTGAAGTATTAATTAAGATTTTCTATTATTTTGCCTCTCGAGTAAAGTTAAAATTATCGAAGGGTTGTTTTATAAAATTCCACATTTTAAATAACCAAACTATAAACTTGTCTATTTAAAGACGTCTCACTTAAAATTCTTTCCCTAAAGAATTTCTATTCTTAATATTATATTTTCAAACGATTTGTAAATCCACATGATGGGACGAGTTACGTGGACCATCCGACGATCTAAATAATTATGGTCCGGAACATAGTTATCGAAGTCCTCGCATGGAAATCATGACGCGTAAGATTGTGTGTCATAATACAGATTTGAAAATAGTTGGGATAACGGTACAAATGTAAAGATGATAAGGACATGGTGGATACACCGCTGGTACATCCTATATATAAGTGCCCTTATCGGAATTGCATTTGGAGCGTTGGTTTAACCATTTGAAGTTCTGTGTTATGATAAATTTTTTTAAATTATATTTAAAATTTTTTCTTTTCCTCAAAATCTAATGGTGTTTTTATAGTGTCCTTTAATTTCGGGACAAATTTTTCAAAAATAGGGGAGACTGTAACAACTCGAATCTTTAAATTAATATTTTATCCGTTTACCCGACCTGTTTTATGTTCGGAAAATTTTATCAATAAAAAAATATCGCGCTTATCGAGAAATCATTATATTATTTTTGTTTGTTATATACACACACACACACACACACAATTAACATTGAAACATGTATAATTTTAACCCCAAACTATAATTTAAGCTATTTTTGTTTCCAACATCATACTACAAGGACTAAACTGCAAACTTCTTATATTATAATACCCAATAACCCAAACATGTATCCAAATCCTAACCCGAAACCCATTTAGCGAACCCGTGACCCGATTAACATTCTTAGATCTTAATCTTCGCATCTTACATAGTAATCAAATCAAAATATATGTTATTGTTGCCTTACATGATCTACCGACATTATTAGTTTGGTAAATCGATCAACAAAAGATTCGTTTTCTTATTATACATAATCCACTTCAGCTTGTTAATCAATCGACGTGTTAAAAAACATTATAATGCAATTAAATCTGCAGACTTCCACCCCTACCCGTCGCCAACAATAACCCCATCATTAATTACTTTAATTTGGTGTCGGAAGTCGTGTTCATGATCTACGGCTTCCGTCAACTATTATGATCATTAAACCCTCGTCGGTGCATCGTTTAAGGTAATATGATTCAGTAACATGATTGTTTTGATTCACCAAACGTTAACCCTGTGGTTAATTGAACCATCAATCATCGGTATGATTGATTTGATTATCTAGGGTTTCTTTTCGTGTTGGGTTTGTGTATCCGTGTTATTAGTTTACTAGTTCAAGGTAATAACTAACTAAGCCTCTAGCGCAGTGGCTAGGGGTGTGCGCGTTAAGGTTGTTGTGGCTGGGGGCGCAAGTTCGAATCCTTCCCAACCCGGATTTTTAGCTGTTATCTATATTTATCATTTAAAACATTTTAATTAACTCATTTAGCCATCTAAACAATATTATTAGTATTATAAATTTAATAATTAATTAGTATTTTGTTAAAAACCAACTTTATAACTAGTCACGTTATCGAACTTTGGATAAAACTATATAAATATATGTATATGTGTATATATATATGTGTA
Organism: Bidens hawaiensis; assembly: GCF_021521415.1. Lineage (NCBI taxonomy): Eukaryota > Viridiplantae > Streptophyta > Magnoliopsida > Asterales > Asteraceae > Bidens > Bidens hawaiensis. The sequence goes on from NW_027500443.1 coordinate 21,677, forward strand.
TATATATGTAATTGTTTATCTAAGGGTTTAATATTTAAAAAGAATCTTAATTTAATATTGATAGTTAAAACTTATTGTTAATTCACGTATTAAAAATATAGTTCGAGTTTTTATAAAAGATCATGTTTTATATAAATATTATTATATACTATTTATAAATTATTATTTATTATTTATAATATTAACATAAAAAGAAATCTTTATTAAATAATATATATATATATATATATATATATATATATATATATATATATATTAAACGTATTTTTAGTTTTAAACATTTAAAACAAATTTATTTATATAAACTGTTTTATAAATATTATTTATTCAAGTGTTCTACTTATAATGATAATTTTTAAATAATTAAAATCATATTATTCATGATAAACCTTTGTTAAATAAAAATGATAATAAAACCGATAATAAATTAAAGTAATGTATAACTTTCGCAAGAACTCACTCGATCATCAAATCCCGAACCTTTATCTAATATTAGTTTCGTTATTCAAATTATATTTATTTTAAGCAATTGTTCTATATTAGGATATTTCATCGGTATTTCCCAAAGAGCTTGATCTACCTTTACCGGTTTCTAATTTAATCATTATCTTTTGCTTAATCGCTAAGGTGAGTAATCACTCCCCTTTTTCCTTATTTTAAATCTTTTGGGGACATATGCGTACTTTATCTATTTACCTATTATTTAATACTCAACTTGCAGCTGTTAGTCTTGTGTGTTTAACGATTTATACCTAATGTGTTATATGCTTATATGCTTTACTTGAACACATGTCGGAGAGGTCCAACATATTCTCAATCTAGTATGATCATGCGTCCACCGTGTTAGCCATCGTTCAGTTCATCTTACATCGAGCTTACCGACAACTCATTTTTGGTAACCAATGCCCGTTAGCATGGCAACGGTTTAGCCCTTGCTTTATATTTGTGTGATTTGTTTATATGGTATGGTTTAAATTGCTTATCTCACTTGGCACAGTTTGCATTTTTCTTTACTTATTATATATTATATTATATCTCACTTAACTGGTGTTTTATTCACTAAACACGTGTTGTTGACAAAATTCTATTTTATACGCATATGTAGGTTATCGTAGAAATTTAATGCAAGTTGGAGAAGACTTAGTGAAGAATTTAGTTAGAAGAATATTTTAATCAAGATCATTATAAATGTAAAATATGTATTGTTGTATTTATGGATTATGTACTTGTTTGTATTTGATTTATTTGAAACCTTAATTTAATTAGTAGATATTGTCATTTAAATATTGCATGATAGAGTTAATGGGACTAGAATCTCACCTGTACTCGGTTCCTCTCAGAGTTAATGGTAACTCCTTTCTTTAACTAGGCACGGCTGACTGTATTACAATAACACGTATCAATTAGCGGGGTCCAAGGGGCAGAGCCCTTGGTTGGGGTTAATAATGATTAACCATTCTTTACAAACATTTATAACTTGTCTTTTAAAACATAACATAAAACATAGTATCAAATCATCATGACAAATCTCCATATGCCAGTCTCTTCAATTCTGCCATGTGTCCCCCTCAAGCCAACTGTCTTAATCTATTTACCTGCGTGCATACTAAAAGTCAGCTACGCTGAGTGAGTTCTAGTAAATCAGGTAACACACAAAGCATACACTTACTTTCATATACGCATCTAAAGATGCATATTATATACTTTACCTGTTTACCTTCGTTTCGTACATACATTTATTCATACATACATTCTTTCATACTTTCATACTTTCATACTACATACATAACTATATTTACCATCTCATATATTATTAGGGTCTGGTCCCTTCTATCTCAGATATTCGTAGGGTCTGGTCCCTTTTGTCTTAGATATTATTAGGGTTTGGTCCCTTCTATGTCAGATATTCGTAGGGTCTGGTCCCTTCTGTCTTAGATATTATTAGGGTCTGGTCCCTTGATTCTCAGATATTCGTAGGGTCTGGTACCTTCTTTCCGTACAACCATACATTCACTTCTTTACACATACATTTTATTATATACTTCCATACATACTCTTAATCATTCATGTATCTTTCATGCATCATATATAAAGCTCACATTCCCTAGCGATACGTGCAATATCCAAAGATCGTTCACATACCGACAAGCATTCATTCACATTCTCAATAACTAGCATATAAATCATATAATGCATACACTTACCACTTAGGGTAAGTGTATTAACTATTCACATTGAATATGCACACATCCCCAAAACATAACAAGGAATTGGAGCTAGAAACTCACCTGAACTCGGTTCCTCTTAGAGTTAATGGTAACTCCTTTCTTTAACTAGGCACAGCTGGCTGTATAACAATTTCACATATCAATTAACTATCACTACGAACGGGGGTCCGGGGGCAGCGCCGTTGGCAGCTTGGTTCTAGGTGCGGCAGCCCCTACCTTTGGCTTGGGTTAAGCTGACAGGTCAGCTTGGAAAAATCTTAATTTCATTAACTGCCTTAACACAAATTTCATCTAAATTCTTAAACTATTATTTAATTCGCTAACTCATTCTTTATAGCGAATAGACTCTGATTAAGCCTCATTTGTTATCCCATTCGTTATGACGAATGGTCTCTATTTAAGTATCATTCGCTATCTCATTCGTTATGACGAATGGTTCCTTCTATTATAACGAATGGCTTGGTCTAAGACAAATGAGTTCATAACGAATGCCTAGGCCATTCGTGTTTTCTATAAGACGAACGAGGACTCATTTGTTACGGGAGCATGTAAGTGTATCCTATAGCGAATGAATTGATTCTTTGTCTTCCCTAGCGAATGGATAGATAACGAATAGCAAGCGCCATTCGTTAACTCATTAAGACGAATTATGGGTGCATTCGTTATCAAGGCACATGAATGTGTCCCATTTTTTATGGTTGTCTAACGAATGTCCAACTATTCGTTCAGTCATGACGAATGAGCATTAGTCTTATCCACAACTTTGACTCAGAGAACAAAGTCAACCCGCATCAGATTTTCAATTAAGCCTAAAATCATAATGAAACAACACCATTTTGGTATCAGCGGGTTCGTATACCCAGCGCCTACAAACCCTACTCCACCAATCATCCAAATATTTCGTTTTAAAGGGTGCAATTGTTACATATATACGGTTCTTCATACATCGATTAACCAATCAAATGTTAACCAATCTCAGTAAGATTTGTTGCGTTGAATTCATTTTTTTTACCATTTATACTTATATCTAGGATTACTAAACCATTTCGAACCTAAATGAACAAGTTTCCGTTATAAACATACCTTAAACGAGTTGGTTTACGCACGCGATCTAGTTTTGATATCGACTTTGGCTCGTTACAATTCTCTAACACTTATCAAGATCGGCTTCTCACCTTCGGATCTTGGTTCGGGATAAAGGAAAGTGTTTGTGTGTGTTTTTGAAGGTGTAGGCTATGGTGTAGAGATGAATAAAAATGGAAAGGTTTAGGGTTTAAGGGGGTATTTATACTCCCTTAAGTCCATGGACCTAAAGCTCATTCCATCCTTTATTCCATCCTTTAATGTCCAAGCCCACCCTCTATTAGTTTATTTAGCTAAACTGATACACGACACGTTAATAACAAACGAAAATTTCTTTATTAATATTACCGAAAGTAGGATGTTACAGCGGGTTTACTACTAGTGTGTGTGTGCGTGTATATATATATTTAGAGAGAGAGAGAGAAAGAGAGAGAGAGAGAGTTAGGTTCAAAAGAGAACTTTAAAAAAGTGGGGAACTGGGAACAACCTTTTCAACACTTGATCAATTCCTCCCATCTCTATGGTGCACCATTAATCACCTACATCACATCATTTTTGTAAAAGATAAAAACCCATTATAAATAAAAAAAAAATAAAAACTAATAAAACAAAAAAATTGTAACATCCTACTTTTGATATTAATAAATAAAAGAATTTCGTTTTCTTAATGGTGTATTATTATTTAGTTATGTTAAATGTAAATAATAGAGTGCGGGCTTGGACAATAAAATATGGAATAATGGATGATGATAAGCCTTAGGTCTATGGGCTTAGTGGCATATAAACACCCTTAAACCTCCCAAAAACACTAAACCCTCATTCCACCACACTACGTGAATATCGCCTTTTAGCCACACGTGTGGTCTGGGCGATTTGCCACACTTCGGCTTAAATGTGTGGCTAAAAGGTCTTTGACCATGATTGAAAATCTTCCAGAATGTTTTGGCCACACATGTTATTCTTCATGTGACTATTCTATACCTACTCCGGTACTTTTCGCCACTCATTGAAAAAAACTGTGACAAAATCTAGCCACATTATAAAAACATGTGGCGAAATGTGTCCTACAGTCATAGTTTGTTTGATCTTTGATACATGTGACCAAAAACACATGCATTAGCCACAAACTGTGACATTTAACTAGCCACATGTTTTAATAGTGTGGCCAAATGTGACGAACGGCTACTGTATTGATAAGAGATGTGTCTAAAAGGTGAAAAATATAGCCAATTATATTACGTTGTGTGACCTAATGTCACATTTGTTAGCTACATTTTTAATAAATGATGAAATAAGACGAACAACCATTGTATATATAAGTAATGTGGCTAAAACGCTTAAAATATATGGCCACTTATACGAGGTTGTGTGACCAAAGAGTAGTTTAGTTTTATATGGCTAAAACGCTTTATTTTTTCTAAGTTATTTTTCCTGACTAATAGTGACAACAAAACAACAAATGTGACTATTATTAGTTAATGGCCACACTTTATGCTTCATGTGACCATCACCTTCACCTCCTCCCAATTACAAACCTAATCCATAAACATCAATTGAAGCTCATTACTCTTCTTCATCACTTTGATTCTTGCTCCAAACTTCATCAACCATCCTGAGATCAAATCTAACGCGGGGTTTCAACATGATTAATTAGAACTCTAGAGATGTCATAAACATGTTAGGGTTTGAGTTTTGTTGAGAGTAGTTGGCTGACAGATTCGTTATCGTTTATTGATTGGTCTGTAACTCGATGTTAAACAATGATTATTGATCGATTCTTGATTTTAGGATATAGAATTCTGAGTCTAGTTTCCAGAAATATAAATTTTGCAATTTTTGATGAGTATTGAATACCTTTTCTTATTTTACAAAAACATATGTGAAAGCTGATCAGGGGAGTTATATTCTGGTCCACTTTTCGGACACCATAACTCCCTAATGACAAACCCAAATGGGTTGGTTCCACTTCTGGAACTTAGTATTATGAGTTTAAAAGATAACCCAATTGGTCTTACACAATTTGGTCTAATGAGTTGATAAAACTATTAAACTAGTTTTTGTTGCGCAATCTGCTGAACTGTTAGTACCTATCTGTAATGGTTGAATTATTGTGAGTTTTCTATACTTGAGAAAAATATAATAAAATTGTTTGAGAAACTTGATTCATATATTATACTGTGGTAAATTTTGTAGAATTTATCCTTAATCTTTTCTTTGTGAATAAAATCAGTTTGTACATGCTAGAATCTGTCTCGTGAACTGAATGATCATAAGTTAAGTTGTATGATGAATATTTGGTTGCTTTGCCATGATATGATATGTGGATACATGTTAGGACTTTCGGTACTGCTGACATTACTTATTATCACCAACGATTCATCGGCTCAAGTTTTGTGTTTGTGTGAGTTCATACGTGGGTCTTAGAGTCATGTGTTGTTGAACATACTCTCATAACTTAAAACACTTGTACTAGGTAACAGTTAGCGATTCAAATGCATTCATTTGATTTTGAGAAAACTCTATTACACGCGACACTAGGTTTTGGATTGAAAACACGGACATACTTGCATACTTGTTTTGAAAACACTAAACGTTTGCCTATACTTGTTTTCTGGGTTGAAAACAAAAAACGTTTTGAAGTATTGGTTATGTAACCTGCTGAAACGGAAAAAAACGAGCTGAACTGCTGATTTTTTATTGCTGAATTGCTGCAAAACTGGTCAAAACGCGTTGAAACGATCTGTTAAGTGCTGAAACGAGTTGTTAAGTGCTGAAACGGACTGAAAAATCACTGAAACGAGTTGTTTAACAGGATGTTTGCTGTAAAAACGAGCTGTTACGTGCTGAAATGAACTGAAAACTTGCTGAAATGAGCTCTTTAACATGTTGTTTGCTGTTAAAACAAGCTGTCAAGTGCTGAAACGGACTGAAAAATCGCTGAAACGAGCTGTTTAGCATGTTGTTTGCTGTAAAAACGAGCTGTTAAGTGCTGAAACGAGCTGTTAAGTGCTGAAACGGACTGAAAAATCACTTAAGCGGGCTGTTTAACATGATGTTTGCTGTAAAAACGAGCTGTTACGTGCTGAAACGAACTGAAAACTTGCTTAAACGATCTGTTTAACATGCTGTTTGCTGTTAAAACAAGCTGTTAAGTGCTGAAACGGACTGAAAAGTCACTAAAACGAGCTGTTTAGCATGTTGTTTGCTGTAAAAACGTGTTGTTAAGTGCTGAAACGAGCTGTTAAGTGCTGAAACGGACTGAAAAAATCGCTGAAACGAGCTGTTTAACACGATGTTTGCTGTAAAAACGAGCTGTTACATGCTGAAACGAACTGAAAACTTGCTGAAACGAGCTGTTTAACATGTTGTTTGCTGTTAAAACGAGCTGTTAAGTGCTGAAACGGACTGAAAAATCACTGAAACAAGCTGTTTAGCATGTTGTTTGGTGTAAAAATGAGTTGTTAAGTGCTGAAACGAACTGGACTGGAACATGAACTTTAATGATAAAACTCAAACATTTCCTCCGTTGTCATTGTTAAAAAAACAGACCCGAAAACCGTTTTGACCCGTTCCGACCTTGACCCATTTTGACCCGGACCCGTTATGACCCGAACCTTTTGACTTTGACCCGTTCCGACCCGAACCATAACAACCTTTTTTTTAGTTGACCCGTTCCAACCCTGACACGTTTCGACCCTAACCCGTTCCGACCTATAACCCGTTTCGACCCAACCCAACCCATTTGCCACCCCTATGTTTAATGTATATCGACGGGTTAGGCGAGCTGTACCTCTTAAGACACAATTTAAAATTATATGCATAATGGGCCATTAAAGATTTCAAGGCCCAATATGGTCCATTAGGACATGCATGACTTGTTTTTGTCTATTATGATCTAATATGACTCCCTATAACATGATACAACCCTTAAATATCTAATGTTACATATCACATGCCATAATAGGTCACTAAGAAATTTCAAGCCCAAATATGGTCCATTAGAGCGACTATGACATGAAAAAGGCTATAATGGGCCACTAACACCAACAAGGCCCAATAAGACCTATTAATGAAAGTATCACATGTTATCCTATACAACATTCTTAGAGCAACTATGATGTGATAAAGGCTATAATGGGCCACAAACACCAGTTAAGGTCCAATAAGGCCCATTGATGAAAGTATGACATATTATTGGGCGTTAACCAAACTATGTTTCACTAAACTCATATTCAACCCTTTTAGAGCAACTATGATATGATAGAGACTACAATGGGTCACTAACAACAATCAAGGCCCAGACGGCCCATTAATGCAAAGTATGACATGCTACTAGGCGTTAACACCAACTATGAGTCATTACACTCCTATACAGCCTGTTAAATAAACTATGACATGATATAGATATATTGGGCCATTAACAACAATCAAGGCCCAATATGTTCCATTAATAAAAGTATAACATGTTATTGGGCGTTGACACATGACTATGGCTCACTACACTCATATACAACCTCCTTGTAGCGACTATGACATGATAGGTGATATAATGGGCCACTAATACCATTCAACGCCATTTGATGAGACCAACTATGACTCACTACACTCCTATACAACCTGTTAAAGTAACTATGACATGATAGAGACCATACTGGCCATTAACAACAATCAAGGTCCAATAGGACCCATTGATGAAAGTATGACATATTATTGGGCGTAACCAAACTATGACTCACTAAACCCATATTCAACCCTTTTAGAGAAACTATGATATGATAGAGACTACAATGGGTCACTAACAACAATCAAGGCCCAATGTAACACCCCGTAACCGCAGCGGAAACGTAAACGGGATGCAACAGACACCTCTGATATCAACCACATTGTTTATAAAGAAAACTGAATACATTAATATACTTCAAATTACATTATCTCATATTTCATTACCGTCTAAGTGATGCACACATCATACAATACGATACATAATCCTATTTAATATAATGTATCATAACATCCCGCACGCAAATCTTACACACATCAAGCACTTAGCACGTAAGCAAACACTTCATCTTAATCGTACCTGAAAAGCATGTGAGAAAACGGGTCAACTACGAATAGTTGGTGAGTTTCACAATTTGAGTAGACCATGATAAATCAATATCATAATATAATATTATCGATGTAATTATGCTGAGCCCACAAGTGAAACCTCTGACTATCCACACACAACCCCGTGGCATACTCCGCCCACGAACCTGCCCCAAACCGCTATGCCTAACATTACATAGCAAAATATATAACAACAAAGTAGACATGTGCAACTGGCTGGGAAACATCAGCAAATCCATGCCGGACCAGTTGGGTTTGTCAGACCAATAGTACTATTCACACTCTACCGGCTTTCAGTTAATCACTCGTGTTGCGGGGCCTTACAATGTTAGCAACTCAGACAATTACCATCTTAGTACATTTCCGTACGATTCCCGTACAATAAAATATATATAAATACACGCAAATCCATACGTTCAGTATGTACTTAAACATTTCAGTAGTAACATGCTTCCGCCCCGAGAAAATATTTAAAAACAATTCAGAAAAAGGGGCTCGTGAAACTCACCTTAGCACATGCAAGCAGGTAACAACAGTCATTATTAGTTAACACATCCAATCTGTAATATGATCCCTACGATCGTTATTATACAATTATTGTTTATATAATCTTTAACCGTGTTAACCGGTATATCTGGGGACACTGTTAACCCAGTACTGTACTCGTTCCGGGGGCAATGTTAACCCAGAAACACTTCTAGGGACATCTGGGGACACTGTTAACCCAGTACTGTACCCGTTCCGGGGGCAATGTTAACCCAGAAACACTTCTCCGGACTCAGATTGTGATATCGTTTAGAGTTCACTAGTCAAAATTACTATAGTCGTTTTCCCGTTTTGCGTGCCTAGCACGGTTATCCGTTTTTACGTTTCAAAAATGAGTTTGGTCACACACGACCCGAAAATAGTTGTTGACTGATAATTTAATTTAAGTTGTGAAATTAGAGCTCGGTTTAGACGCACCGATTGGCCGCGGGACCCGTTTCCGTCCTTAGTGCAACGGAAACTGTTTTATCGGATAAAATTACCCAAATCATCCGAATTATTTTCGAATGATTTATTTTTATTTGTTCAACTCAGTTATATGAAAATAGTTCCTTTTTAGGGTTTTTATACACCGGTCAGCTCGTTTAGGCGAACTTTACCGGTTTACGCGTTTTAAACCTTAAAAGTTTGTTTTTATTTTCTTTAGCACCAATAATTATCCGTTTAATCTCGGATCTTGAAATTTTGCACAAATCACTTTTTGACAGTGGGGAATTTTATAAAAATATTTCCAGAATAAATTTTTATATTTAAAATTTATTTATCTATTTTTAAACACCATTTAAACACTAAATATGTCGTAAATACCAAAAGACCTTAGAAAAATCCCAAATTTTTCCTGGATGACCCCTGCCATCCACATAGTCCCCTGTAATTTTTCCAGAACCAAAATCTCTTTTTACATACCATTTTCACTAAAACCGAGCTAGAAAACCCTAGAACTCGTTTAACCGAAAAGCCTACTTAGACTTCTCCAACGGACCTAAAATTTTGTGTGTGACTTTTACATGTTATAAATAGATTATCTGGAATTTTCCAGAATTTTTCATGATATTTAACTATTTTTCACCTTTTTTAGCCAAAACCGAGCATTAAATTCACCAAATATTCATCCTTTGTCCAAAAATTACCAAATTTTAACAGATCTCATATTTCCATGTGTAGATCATCTCTGTGAAATTTCGTAGCCTAACTCTAAATATACCACAATCTGTCCAAAAACTCATACTTATATAAAAAAACCGAATATACCTTTCGATCTCCGCCACTACAAGCTACAAACTCGTTTTTCCGCCTTATCTACCACTAAATACAGAACCTACAACCAACATACCACAATACCAAGCAAGTTACACTCACAATCAAGCCTCTTACACTATAGTTTCGGTTATTGTTTCAAAACTAAAGTTTAAACCGTAAAAATTCGTTTTTGGTTCGTTTAACTCCTTTCTTGGACCAAGATCCCTTGTATAACCCGTATACATCACTTGATCATGCAAGAATCGGTTTTCATCTTTGAAACCTCATTTTCTTGCAAATAAACTCAAGAAACGAAGATGGAAACGTAAATAACTCGACTTTTTACCTCGGTTTTCTTGCAAAAATCTCGGTTTTTAGATGATATTGTGGAGAGGAAGGAAGAACATGGCCAAGCTTGTTAAAAAAAAATAACAACACAATGGGGTAACACCCCCTTGGTCCGATCAGTTAAAGGGGGGAAGTGGGGTGGGACCCTCTTCTCCAATTCTAGCCACTCATTTGGATTTCTGAAATCCGGATAATGTTTTGGATAATCTGGTTCAGTTCGTTTTTCGGTTAAATGTTTAATTCGGCTTAAAACGAGGCTAAAACGGTCGTTTTCGGCTTAAAAATGAAATTTATATAAAACCGATTTAAAAACTTTAAAAACTTAAACCATGACATTTATTAACTTAAAACATCATATTATTAATAATTGCGCATCTTTTTCGGCTTGATCGATCGTCTCTTGCTTGGTTTGGTATTAAATGTTTCGTTTAACGTACCGACGTACCATTAAATCGAAAATTCTTTTTCTGTGCTTTAATTCACTTATCCCGAAGCTTTAATACTTCGTAAACATCATTAAATATCATATATATCGTCTATAATTGAACCCTCGATTCGTTCGGGTTTCAATAACTATCGATCGATTAATCGCATATTCAATACGATGAATTATATATTCACGTACAATCAATACAGTGAACCATGTATTCTCGTATAATTACTATGGTAATTCATGTACCCGACATTAAATATAACATAACTATTGTCTACCGGTTAGGGTATACCTGGTTTCGTCGGAATCGTTACACCCAAGACGGCCCATTAATGCAAAGTATAACGACCAACTATGACTCACTACACTCCTATACAACTGTTAACGAAACTATGACATGATAGAGACGATATTGGCCATTAACAAAAATCAATGCCCAATATGGCCCATTAATAAAAGTATGACATGTTATCGGGCGTTGACACATGTCTATGGCTCACTACACTCATATACAACCCTCTTGTAGCAACGGGGACATGATAGATGCTATAATGACCACTAATACCAATCAAGACCCATTGATGAATGTATAACATGTTGGGCAATTGACTCAAATCAAGGCCAAATAAGGTCTATTGACGAAAGTATGGTGTGTTTCAGGCGTTAACACCTAACCATGACTAATGACACTCCAATACAACTCTTTTAGAGCAACTGTGACATGATAGATGCTATAATGGGACACTAACACCGATCAAGAACTAGTATGACCGACTAATGAAAGTATGGTTTATTGGGCGTTAACACTGATTACTACACTCTTATACAACTCTTTTAGAGCAACTATAAATATCACTTGTATTTATTTTATATGTTTTTATATTTAAAATACATTTTTTTTTATATTATTTAAGGTTTAATTAGTTGTTATATATATATATATATATATATATATAGATAGATAAAGGATCAAATACAATAATCCCTTATCATACAATAGGTACGCGAGTTTCTTCACCATCGATTTTCAAAAAACGCGCGACTGTTCTGGTCCTCTGCTCCACTGCTCCGTCGATTCCGTACGCCTTCACCGTCACCGTCCAATGATTGCATCTATCGTCGCGACCGTCGACGGTACCGTCGTGAACATCATCTTCCTCGTCACGCCTTTTTCACATGTCAGTTGATAAAATTGACCAATTGAAATTGAAATTGTTGAACTAATTGATCAATTAAACTTTGAAATTGGTCCAATTAATCATCAATTTGAAGTTTCAATTAATCAATTTTGAGTTTTGAGTAAACCCAGTTGCAGACGTTCCATATTTTGTTCATATGATCGAATCAGTGATCAAATTAACGGTCGATTGACGATTGTTTGATGATTATGAGTTTATATGAAGTGATTTCAATGTTCAATCTCATGTTTACAGGTGTTTAATTTTTTTTTGTTAGTTTTAGAAGTTCTGAACACCCAGAGCTTCTTAGAATTTCTAAACTTTATCATAACTTCAATACTTTTTTAAACACCCTGAACTTCTTAAAATGTATTAGAATGTTTAAAGATGTTCGTGTTTTTTAACACCCAAAACTTCTTTGAATGTATTAGAACGTTTAAAGATGTTCTTTTTTGGTCAGAACGTTTAAACGTCTTCAGTTTTGTTTCAGAACGTTTAAACATAATATTTTGAACCCTAATAAGAGCTCGATTGAATGCGTTATTTCTGCAATTCCATAATTGATTGATGAATCTAAATGCTTCTACACATCAATTCGATTGTTTAAATCATCATTTTGGTGTTTATTTTGGTTAGAACGTTTAAACATGAACCCTAATCAGAGCTCAATTAAGTGTGTTAATCTGCATTTTCATAATCGATTGATGATTCTAAAGCCTTTTACACATCAATTCGATTGATTAAATCATCAATTTTTGATCAATTTGAAGATTTTTAATGTTCAGTGACGTTCTTTTCAATTTTGGGTTTTGACTTTTGAGATTTCATACTGTAAGTTGTGTTTAGAGTTTAGAAATTGGATGAGATAGATTAAGGAGTTCTGAATTTGGATCGGAATCGATTTTAAATCGATGAATTTGATCGCGAACTACTGTTTGGGTTATTTACCAAACTGCCACCGCGTGAAATTGAAATCGATGACCAGCAGTGTCGCATACGTAATGTACGATAAGTCATTATTGTACAATAACTCACCCCTATACACACACACACACACACACTAACAACTCTTTATTTTAATTATTAAAAATAAATTAAATTCATATTTAGTTCATATTAATTTCACTTCCCTCAAAATTTCAAAATAAATTCACCCCACTCTTTTCTACAAAAATTTTTGAATTACCCTCCCATGCTTAAATTTAATTTGACCACTTATTTAACCTAACTTTTTTTTTCTCTTCTTTCCTTCTTATTATTATTCTTCTTCATCTCTTTACACCCACCATAATCTTAATTCTCTAACTCACTCAATTCTTAACCAAATCCTTTGATTACTGGCTCTAATCTAATTATTTTTGTGAGAGGAATTCACGTGTGGTGTCGGTTTCCATCAATTCTATCTCGATTTTTTCCGGATTCGTGTTGAGTGTGAAGAACCCTAAGAACCAAGTTTAGGGATTTTCAATTTTAAGTGTTATTTCTTGTAATTGAAGCTTAGTACATCTTCATCGCTAAAAATGTATGTATTTCACTTGTTTGATGACAACAGTTTGCTGACAGATTCGTTTTCGTTTATTTATTGGTATGTAACTTGATGTTAAACGATGATTAATGAATGATTTTTAATTCTAGGATATAGCACTATGAGTCTAGTTTCCAGAAAGGTAAAGTTTGTAATATTTGGACACGTTTTGAATAGTTTTTATGATTTTACAAAAACACTGGTCAAAGCTGATTCGGGGAGTTATATTTTGGGCTGTCTTTCTGACTCCATAACTCCCTAATGACAAAACCAAACGGGTTGTTTCCAGTTCTGAAAGTTAGTATTATGAGTTTTGAATACAACCCAATTGGTCTTGCACAATTTAGATTAACGAGTCGATAGAACCATTAAACAAGTGTTTGTTGTGCAATCTGCTGAACTGTTGCTACATATCTGTAATGGTTGAATTATTGTGAGTTTTGTATGTATGAAAAAAATATAATAAATTTTTTTTGAGAAACCTAATTCATATATTCTACTGTGGTAAATATTGTAGAATTTATACTTAATCTTTTCTTACTGAATAAAATAAGTTTGTACATGCTATAATCTGTCTCGTGAACTAAGTGATCATAAGTTAAGTTGTATGATGAATGATTGGTTGATTTGCCATGATACGATGTGTGAATACATGTTAGGACTTTCTAGTACAGTTGACACTGATTATTATCACCAACGAGTCATGAATTCAAGTTTTTGTTTGTGTATACATTATGTCTAATGTGATTGTGTGTGATAGTCGTCGTGCTTTGAGGTTTCGCCTCACATCAACCCTTTACTAGTTATGATGCTAATATTTTAACAATTTTAGGTTCAAAAATTTAGAGCCGAAATAGAAAGAGATGAAAGGAAGTCAAGAAACGAGTTGGAAGAACGAGTGCAACGAATGGAATAAATGGAAAAAGAACTTAAGGAAAACGAAGAAAGGAGGTCAAAACAATTTGATTAGTTTATGAGAAAGTTTGAGGTCGGTAGTAAATAGTAGTAGTTTCAAATATTTTGAATTCATACCTTATTAGTGAAAGCTTGTTAGTGTAAACTTGCTTTATATTTATGTTATTGTGTTTGTTAAACTTATGAAATAGCCACATTTATCTACGTGTGACCAAAAGTATGATAATAGTCACACTTTATATTACAAAAGCATTATGTGTGACAAACGGTAAGACAATGACCACACCACAAACTACAAAAGAGTGTTTGACTGGCAAGTTCACATTTTTAGCCACACTGACAATAACCTCCGGTGTCTATATGATATGATTTGCCACACAATACCTCACTATGTGTGACGAAAAGTTTAACAATAGCCACACTTTAAATTACGAAAAGCATTGTGTGACAAATAGTAAGACAATAGCCACATTATAATCTACAAAGGAGTGTTTGAGTGGCAAGTAAACATTTTTAGCCACTTTTAATGTAATATCTAGTGTCTATATGATATAATTAGCCACTCTATTATTAAATTTAAGTGGCCATTTCTTTGCTATATCCACACGGTATAGATCACAATGCAAGCTTAACACAACCCTATTGGCCACATTATTATAAAAATTATGTGGCTGAAATATGAATTCATGTGGCTCTATACGTGCAATGATCATTCATAGTAAATAGGCATGTGGTCATTTTCTACCGTTTAGCCACACTTATTGGAGAGGATTCTTGATGGTCAACAACTAATGCATGTACCCTTTAGCCACACTTATTACCACATAAGGCCACTAAAAACTGTGTGTGGCCATATCATACCCACGGTGTCGCGACCTTTGGCCACATATGACCTGAACCAAATGTGTGTGGCTAAAGGCCTACGACCACACTTTTTTTGTGTGACCGAATGTCAATATTCACGTAGTGCTAGTTTTGGCTCCCTGCACACTCACAAACACACACACAAACGCTCTCATCATTTCAGACCTAGATACGAGTTGAATAAAGGTTGGGATTTTGTGTTCGAGCATCATCAAACAACAAGAAATCCATCTAAGATCACGTGTTGGTCCATATCCGAACCAAACCGAAACCCTAAAAGGTACGTGTTAGATTAAAGGTTTTGTTTTTGGGTCGGTTTGCTCTAAGATTTGATACTAAGGCAAATCAGACCTTATTATGTAAGAAAAATGTAAACTTGAACGTAAATAAGATGTTTGGAATGATATGGGATGAACGGGTGACGTTTGGACTGTGTTAGAATGAGTAAATGAAGTTGTTAAGGCCCGGAACATGTTTTACCATTACAACGGGCATAACAAGATGTACAGATGTGATTAGGGAGATAAGATACGAAAAACCATGTTTGAATCGAGTTATGGAGGAACTCGATTCATTTGGAGATAAAACGAATTGAATCGAATCAAATGGAAACGAATCGAATCGAATGGGAACAAATCGAATGAAAAACAAATCGGATGGGAACGAATTGAATCGAATTGAATGGAAACGAAATGAATCAAATTGAAACTCGATTCGATTGGTTTTTCATACTCGATTCGATTGGTTTTTAGACTAGATACGATTGGTTTTTCAGCTTAACCCAAGCCAGGGGCTCTCTGCCCCTTGGACCCCGCTAGGGGCTGCCAATCCTAGAACCCCTCTGCCAGGGGCTCTGCCCCTTGGACCCCGCTAGGGGCCGCCGCCCCTAGAACCCGTCTGCCAGGGGCGCTGCCCCGGACCCCAGCTAGCTATGGGTTTCATTAACCTAGAAATATGATGTAATTAGAAGTAGTTAAGTGATGCTTGTTAATGGTTACACAATATGTCGTGCCCAGCTAAGAAGAGGTGTGACTATAAACTCATAAAGGAACATGACACATGTGAGTTTCTAGCTCCACTTTCTTGTTATGTTTTCGGGGCTGTGTGCATACTCAATGTGATTTGATAATAAACCTACCACTTAACTTACTCTGAGTGGTAAGTGTATGCTATTTGTATGTTTAATGTTGATATACGAACGATATTGAACGTAGAAAGAATTAGAAGTATAAAAGTAAAAGTATATGAAGATACATATGTGTATGGTTGTATGGTTATTCGATGCATAAGGGAACTGGACCCTAATAATATCCGAGGCATGAAGAAAATTGACCCTAATAATATCCGAGGCAGAAGGGAACCAAATCCTAATAATGTTCGAGGCAGAAAGGGGACCGGACCCTAATAATACTCGAGGCAGTAGGGCGAAATGCTCTTTAAAACATATAAGTATGTATGTAACGTAAGATAAAATATGGGAGTATGAAAGAACGAAAGTAAGAATGAAGGTATATGTTCATGTATGTACATATGAAAGTAAAGCATGTTAAGTATATAATATGTTGTCTGATTAACTAGATGTCACTCAATGTAGCTCACTTTTAGTATTCACACAGGTAAATAGGCTAAGGCATCTAGCTTGAATGAAGACACATGACATTGAACTGAAGATACTTGCATCTTGAGAATAATGTTATGATATTATATTTGATTACGCTTTTATTTTGCAAGACAAATTTAATGATGTTAAGACAAGATTTTGAATGTTATGTAATATATGGCTGACTTATTATTTTCGCGTGAAGTTTTATTCAATCTGATATTTAGAAAAGTGTTTGTGTAAATCCAACGCTAATGTCGGGCATCGGGACCGAAGCTTTACAAAAATAGAAAAATAAAAAAACCAAAATGTTTTTCTAGCATCACGTTAAAAAGAATAATAAAAAATAACCTCAAAAAAATACTTAAAAAAATGAACAAAAAAAAATCGAAACTTATGATAAAAATATCAAATAGTTATTTAAGTGTTGACAAGAAAGTGTTAGACTATCGTTTTCTCTCTCTAGAAGGCGATTAGGGTTCCTGCTGCCGTCACTTGGATCGGCTGATCTAGGGTGTGATTGTTGCATGCACCTGGCTATTCTCCTTGGTTCTGATCGCCTACTGCTTATTGCTATTCATTGAGGGTAATCGGAATTCGGGTGATCGGCAATTAGGGTTTCATTCGGCAGTTAGGGTTTGTTCTTCAAACGGCCGATTTGGAATCAGTGTTGCTTGAACCTTGTTCTAATACTTGGGACTGATTGATTAGTAGGTTTGTTATTGATCACGGCTATTGATATAGTTTAGTTAGATCGATACAATTCTATTAATTGATTAAGAATCTTGTGATTATTCAGATGTTTGGTTCTTTTGGCCGGCTGGAGTGACTGATTCTGGTTTGGGTTTGTGTTCCTTGGTCGATCTTGGCTGCTGCTTGGTTGTTCTAGGTCGTTCTTGGACGCATTGATCGTGGGTGATTAGGGTTCTGCCGTTCGTTGAGAGAGAAGCAGGTTGTGAGGGCGAAGTTAATTATACGGCGAAGTTGTTGGAGGTTGTGAGGGCCAAGTTAATTATACGGCGAAGTTGTTGGAGGTTGTGAGAGAGAAGTAGTTTGTGAGGGCGTAGTTATTTTGTTGGAGGGCGAAGTTAGTTGAGCGAAGTTAGTTGTCGGGGGGCGAAGTTAGTAGGAGGGCGAAGTTACTCTTTAACTTCGCCTGGTCATATTCTAACAACTTATATCTTCGCCTGTTCTTGGGTTTTGCATGGAGCAATACGGTGGTAATGGCTTGATTGATCGTGTTAGGCAAGGGTTTTCAGCTAATCGGGTAACGAATATTGATGGGGTTCTCCCACGTAGGGGGGCTCTGAAAACCGGTTCATCGGAAAACCCTAATGCTACGGGTTCGTCTGTTTCTTTTGCTACAAACACTACATTCATTGCTCCTTTAAATGATGTTAGCAACAAAGATGATGGAGGTTCAGCTATGGGGAACAAAGATAGTGGTTGTTCGACCGATAAAAAGGCTATTGAATCAGATTCGCTAAATATGAAACAAGATGCAGGTATTTCAGCCTCTGTCTCAAATGAAAACAAGATGAGTGGATCTGAATCTTCTAATATTCAGAGGGATGTAGGGAAGGAAAAACCTATGGAAAATTCGAAACCTTCGTATGTGAGTGTTGTGCAACTTGAAAACAAGACATCGAAGGTAACATTAAGAAAATTAAATGTGGAGTCAACAATGGAAGGAGTTGATGTGGTTATCCCGGTTGAATCTGTCAAGAAAATTAAAGAAAGGTTTAATAATACTTTGTATGGCTATTTTTTGGGTAATAGACTTCCTTTTCCGGTTGTTGAGGATTTTGCTAAGAAAAATTGGAACAAATATGGGCTTACGAGACTTATGATGAATGCGAAAGGGTTTTTCTTTTTCAAGTTTCATACGGAAGCTGGGATGATAAAGTTGATTGAAGATGGCCCTTGGATGATTAGGAATGTCCCTATTATTCTTCATATTTGGACTATGGAGTCAGACTTGGAGAAGGAGGATGTACGGTCTGTTCCGGTTTGGGTCAAATTACAGAACATTCCCCTAGGTGCTTTTACTGAGGAGGGCCTAAGTATGCTCGCATCAAGAATTGGGGATCCAATAAGTATGGATTCTTATACTGCCAATATGTGTAAGGAATCATGGGGAAGAAGTAGCTTTGCTAGGGTCCAGGTTGAGCTTCAGGCAAATCAAGATATTAAAAGGAAGCTTGTTGTTGCTGTTCCGGATACGTGGGGGGGAGACAAATAAGATCTCGGAGATTAAGATTGAATATGATTGGGAGCCCCCAGATGTTCTTTATGTGAGGTATTTGGTCACTCAAACACCCAATGCCCGAAGCATGTTCATGATAAAAAGTTAAATGAAGAGTCAACGAAAGTCACTAATGATGATGGTTTCCAGAGGGTGAAGGGAAAGAAAAAAGTTAATACTCAAGTCAAAAAACAGAATCTTGTCTATAGACCGGTCGTTAAAGTGGCACAACCTATAAATAAACCACCCGTTCATGGAAAAGCAATAACCATCATGTGGGTAAACCTACAACTTCTATGGCTGTGGGGGTCCAGTTAAAGGAAAAGCATGCTGTCCAAACCAGTAACCGGTTTGGTAATTTGGCGGACGAATCGGAAAGTGATGCAGATGATGATGATGTGGAGGAGCTGTTTACGGATGTGGCTAAAGCTATGAAACCGGATATTGGTTCTGAGGGTGCAAGCACACCCGGTGAATTGGGTGTTTAATGTGTACCATCGCCACTTGGAATATAAGAGGGTTGAACCGCCCTCTTAAACAAAAAGAGGTTCGTAAGGTAATACAAGATAATAATATTCAGGTATGTGCTATTCTTGAGTCTCACGTCAAATTAAACGCGGTTTTTGATGTTTGTAAGAAGATTTGTAAAAATTGGGATTGGACCAGCAATGGTAGTGTTTGTGATAAAGGTACTCGGATTATTGTGGGGTGGAATACGGATTTGGTTGATCTTATGGTTATTGATTATTCGAACCAGGTTCTTCACGTTCAGTTAAAGTTCAAGCTTGATAGCAAGGTGATGTATGGTTCTTTTGTGTATGCTGAGAATTGTTATTTGAAAAGAAGGGAGTTATGGCGAAATCTTCTTGTTCATAAACAATTCACTCATGGTAAACCTTGGGCTTTACTGGGAGATTTTAATTGTGCTCTTAATTTGGAAGACAGCTTGCATGGTTCTTCCAAAATCTCCACTGGAATGATTGATTTTCGTGATTGTGTTAAGAAAATTGAAGTTGAGGATATTAATGGGGTCGGGCTCCAGTACACTTGGAGCAATAAACCGAAAACGGGTATGGGTCTTTTCAAAAAGCTTGATAGGGTGATGGGAAACTCTAAATTCATGGAGATCTTTAATGATTCTTCGGCGGTGTTCCTTCCGTACCGGATTTCAGACCATTCTCCATGTCTATTGAAACTCCCCTCGCTTAGTAAAGGTAAGCCTAAACCGTTTAAATTCCCTAATTTCTTGATTGGAAAACCGGGTTATAATGATATTATTGCTAACGGCTGGAATATTGAGGTTAACGGTTATCACATGTTTCGCGTGGTAAAGAAGCTCCAAAACTTAAAACAACCTATCCGTTCCTTGCTGCACCGGCAAGGCAATCTCCATAAGAAAGTTAGTGATCTTAGAACCCTTCTGGATTCTTGTCAAACCCGTCTTGACATTGACCCTACTAGTTTGGAGTTGATTCGGGAGCAGAGTAGTTATCTTAAGGCTTATCATGAGGCGGCTAAAGATGAGGAAGATTTCCTTAAACAGAAGGCTAAAGTTGATTGGTTAAAGCTTGGTGACTCTAACACTGCATACTTTCACAATTCTTTGAAAATGCGAAACCATAGGAGTCGCATTGATATTATAAGTGATGCTCAGGGCCGTTTATTTGAGGGGTTGGATGTTCCTTCGGTGTTTGTTAATCATTTTATGAACATCTTTGGTTCTGATTTGCAACCATTGAGAAAACCGGATAATCAGATTTTTACTACTAAGCTCTCGGCCTCTCAGGCGGAGTTTATGGTTAGACCTATCTCCGATTTGGAAATCAAGGATGCGTTTTTCTCTATTGGGAATTCCAAAGCGCCGGGTCCTGATGGTTTTTCATCGGCCTTCTTCAAGAGTTCTTGGGATATTGTTGGGAAAGATGTTTGTTTGGCGGTTCATGAATTTTTCAGCAGAGGAAGTCTCCTTAAACAGGTAAACCACACTATTATTGCTCTGATTCCTAAAGTGACCAATATTGTGACTCCTAATGATTTTCGTCCCATCTCGTGCTGCAACACTTTATATAAATGCATTACCAAGATTATCTCGGTTCGTATGATGAAGGGGTTGGAGTCGTTAATTGATATCAATCAGTCTGCGTTTGTGCCTGGGCGTAGGATTTCTGATAATATCCTTTTGACCCAAGAGTTAATGCATAATTACCACACTAATACTGGTCCGCCTAGATGTGCTTTTAAAGTTGATATCCAAAAAGCGTATGATACGGTCAGTTGGGACTTCATCCGTGATATTCTTTTTGGGTATGGTTTCCACGATAAGATGATTCATTGGATAATGGAGTGCATAACCACTTCTTCTTTTTCGATAGCCGTTAATGGGAATTTACACGGGTTCTTTAGTGGTAAAAGAGGTCTGAGACAGGGTGATCCGATGTCCCCTTATATTTTCACGCTGATTATGCAAGCTCTCACGTTAATTTTGCATCGAAAGGTTCGTATTGAAGGCTCGTTCCGTTTTCATCGTTGTTGTGAAAAATTAAATATTATCAATATTTGCTTTGCGGATGATTTGTTCCTGTTTGCTCGAGGTGAGGTGAATTCTGCCAAAACTATTATGGGGGCTCTGAATGATTTCAAAGATATGTCCGGGCTTACTCCGAGTGATCCGAAAAGTACCGCGTTTTTTTGTAATGTCCCGGACCGTGTTAAAAGTGGTATTTTGAATATTATGCCCTTCGTTGAAGGAAGGCTCCCGGTTAAATACTTGGGGGTTCCTCTTATTTCCACAAGGTTAAATTACCGGGATTGTAAGAGGTTGCTGGATTGTATGGATAGGCGGATTGGAGATTGGAAGAATAAAACTTTATCTTTTGCGGGTAAAATGCAGCTGGTCAGGTCTGTTCTTTCGTCTTTATATATTTATTGGTCTGCTGTGTTTTCTCTCCCTTCTAGACTTATTGCTGATCTTGAGAAACGGATTAAAAACTTCCTTTGGGATTATGGTCAAAGTAAGGGAAAGCATAAAGTCTCTTGGGATATTGTGTGTCGGCCGAAATGTGAAGGTGGTTTGGGTATCCGGCGTATCCGGGATGTCAATAACTCTCTTCTGGTTTATCATATTTGGAGCTTAATCAATGTGCGTAACTCGTTGTGGGTTAATTGGATTTATGAGTATAAAATGAAGGGCCGAAATTTTTGGAGCTTGCAGATTCCTAACTCGTGTACGTGGGGGTGGAGGAAAATCCTTCAGTTTCGTCCTCATATTAGACAGTTTATATGGCATGAAATTGGTAATGGGAGATCTACTTCAGTTTGGTATGATAAATGGGATGATCATTGTCCTTTAATTGATTATATTAACCCAAGAGCTATTTATCGGGCTGGCTTGTCTTTAGAGACCTGTGTCAGTGATGTTGTTCATCATAATAACTGGGGTTGGCCGCCTGATTGGATTTTGAGGTATCCAATTCTTTCGAACTTAAAAGAAGTTAGCATTTGTCCGGATAAGAGGGACAAGATCGTGGTTTTGGATGAGAATGGGACTTCAATGAATTTCTCGACTTCTGGAATATGGCATCTTATTCGGAGACCGGCTGATAAGGTGTCTTGGGTGCATGTTGTTTGGTTCTCTCAATGTGTTCCAAAACACTCCTTTATGTTGTGGATTGTGCTTCATGATAGGTTGAGCACACAGAATCGTATTATGGGGTGGAAAATTGGTGGGTATCCAAATCATAACTTGTATTGCTGCCTTCTTTGTAATGGAGAGCCGGATTCTCGTAATCATCTCTTCTTTGAGTGTAAGTTCTCTTCTGAGGTTTGGAGTATTGTAAAAATGAAAGGGAAGTTTCAGGGCTGTAGGAATGGTTGGGCGAATATTCTTCAATATGTGTCTCATTTTGGAATGTCCAACTCTATTGAAAATGTTGTTAATCGGCTGCTATTTGGGGCTTCGGTTTACGGTATTTGGAAGGAGCGAAACAACCGGCTGTTCAAGAACTCTTTGAAGACTCCTAAGATTGTTGCGGACGAAATCATTAGGGGTACGCGCCTAAAGCTTATGACTCTAAAGTTCAAGAATTCTGAACGGGTTAATCGGGTTCTCGAGGATTGGCACTTTCCACGGGGAGTTTCCCACCAAATTGATGATAATGGTTGATTTGTTTTTGTTTTGTTTATTTACTTGGTTCTTGTGTAAGCTTTAGCTGTGTTTACCAGTGTTTGGTGGTTTTGGTTTTGTTTACTCTTGTATGGCATGTCATACATGAGAACTAATATGGCACTCTGTCATATTACTTGTAATTTTTGGTTGTGTGGAATGCATTTTACCGGGTGAATCCCTTTACCCAAAAAAAAATATCAAATAGTTGGTAAGAATAATAAGTAGAAAATACGCTTTTTTTAAGTAAGTTGATACATACAAAGCTAAAAAAAAGTAGAGAGTATTTATTATTGTTTTAAAGTGGCAGTGATGTATAGAAAAGACCAATGGTAGATGGAGGTTGCCCAAAGATAGATCACCCCAGGGTTTCCATTTTCTTCTTACATTTCTCTTTTGAGAACTCATTTCTCTCTCCCCTCTTATTTCTTATCTATATACAAAACATTAGTTTCATGAATTAAAGGCACTTCTAAAAGTGGGTGTTCTCTTAACCAAGAGTAGAATTGCTGCAGAAAGGATAAAAACACACAAATAAAATGGGTAGAGGGAGAGTAGAACTTAAGAGGATAGAGAACAAAATTAACAGACAGGTTACTTTTGCTAAGAGAAGAAATGGCCTTCTCAAAAAAGCTTATGAACTCTCAGTTCTCTGTGATGCTGAAGTTGCTCTCATCATCTTCTCAAATCGTGGCAAACTTTATGAATTTTGTAGCAGCTCTAGGTATAACTTATAATTCTATTTTTATAATGTTGTACAGTTTTTTAAACAAAAAACTTTGAGATCTTTTGATTTATCTTGTACATTTACAACCGATCTATCTATTTCTTGCTTTGAAATCTTTGAAAAATCTTGTTAAATTGCTTGGAATTCAAAAATTCATCCTGAACATGTGAAATTTGTGGGTTTTTGTAAAGATCTTCTTTTGTTTTTTTCAATAATTTTTTTTTTCAAATTTATTATTCATTGAATATTCACATTTTTACGTACTAACTGAATATATCTTCACAATGGATTTTTCTTTAATTTGATTTTTTTTCCTGGTTTTTTAGACTTAAAATTTTTATGGTTTCTTGATAATATCTAGAACTAGATCCAGGTTTTTGGTCTTTTGTGTAAATTAAAAAACAAATGATTATAAACACTGTTGAGATTTATTTTATTTTTTATTGTTAGATTTTTTCACAGAGACATCAAGAAAGCTGCAAAAGTGAATATCATTTGAAACCCTACGATTGTATCAAATTCATAATTTAGAACCCTAGATAATTTTTTTTTCTTTTTCTTTTTCAACAACAATACTATAATTTTGTTTATGGAAATTTAAAGTTCAGTATTCATTTTCCCTTCTCATTTTGCTCTAACCGATGCCCCAAGCTGTTTATATAAATTTAAAACAAAAATAATCAGTCTTCGTCAATTCTTTTTCTCTTAATCAAGCCCCAAGATTTCGAGCCTGATTAATTCTATTCACTGTCTTGAAAGTTTGGTGACTTTTATCACGAATCATCAAGTTTTTTTTATATTCCTTTCACTTTTATAACTTTTATTATATCGGGCCTTTTTGCTAAAAAAATATTTTAATGATATAGCATCATGTTACTGACATACCACTTTGGGCATATGCATAAATAATTAGAGATCAAATTTTTGAGCCTCACCCAGAAGGGAAAAGACGTATTTGTAGTATAAATTTGTTTTCTTGGTTACTAATTTTTGTTCATGATTCATCCATTTCAAGCATGGTGAAAACACTTGAGAAGTACCACAGTTGTAGTTTTGGATCATTGAAAGCCACACAACCAGAAAATGAGAGCCAGGTATGTTACTAATAATATCCCAAAGATTTGAAAGTCCACTTTATATATATACTTCTTTTATGAACAAAATAATTTCATATAACATATTAAAAAAACATAAATAAAAACCCTATTTTTTTTTAGTTCTAGCATCATGTAGGTGCATAGGTGCACAATAATGTACAAACCGAGGCATTGAGGCATAAATGATTAAGGTGCTCTGAAGAATCCTTTGGACACGCATATGCGTCCGTTTAAAAACCATTAGACAATTGGATGAATTCATATTGGTCATACTTTTGATAAAATAATTTGGATTGATATGATATGTGTTTCATGACAATATTTTTCAATATTATCATCATCCATACTTGACAATGATATTAATATATTTGAGCAGTACAATTACCATGAATACCTAAGGCTAAAGGCAAGAGTGGAGGTTCTGCAAAGGTCTCAAAGGTATAACATTGATTCCATATTTTAAAAATCAAAATATGTTTTACATTTATTAAATTTCAAAGAAAAACCATTTTTGAAATATGCTTGATAATACCTAATTAATATGAACTATGCAGAAACCTTCTTGGAGAGGATTTAGCCCAATTGAACACTAAGGAGCTGGAGCAACTTGAGCACCAACTAGAGACATCTTTGAGGAAAATAAGATCAACAAAGGTACAAACTTGAGCAGAGCGATAACTTCACGGTTTTTCATACATTGATCAACAAGGGTTCGCCCCTTTAAAGTCATGGGTGTAACCTAATTACAAGATAATGAGATAGCAAATGATATAAGCGTAACTATGCTAATATTCTACATACGGAAAATAATGACTAACAAACAAACTCAACAAATAATGATAAATCAAAGTTTATAACTATAACTGATAATAAACTCTCTAACACCTAGATTTGAAAACCCAATTTGCTTATATTTTCAGTAATATATCAGTGTTCGAATGTAGAAATATAACATTATACAACTTTGTTTGTAAGAACATATGAGCTGATCTTTAATGATTAATTTTTTTTTTTCCAGACTCAATCCATGTTGAATCAACTTGCAGAGCTACAAAGAAAGGTATATATATCTCCACATGGATGTAAATACAATATTCTAACACAAACTTTTTATTTATACTCTTGTTTATTGTTTTACTTCTAATTATTTTCCACAATATTATATTTGCAGGAGCAAGTTCTTGCTGAAACAAATAAAGCATTAAGAAACAAGGTACTGTAATTTATATACATGCATTGGTTTACAACATAAATATTAAAAAGCTTTATACACCTATTGTAATAATAAATCTGATTAATGAATTATTGTGAGCAGCTAGAAGAAAATGCTCAGGAATTTCCAAGGCACATTTGGGATGGTGGTGCACAAACAATTCCTTATAATCCTCTTCCTACACACTCTGATGAATTCTTCCAACCTTTAGGGTTGAACACCTCCATGCACAACAGGTTCTTTTTTTTCTCCATAATAACAAAGGAATGATGGACAAAATCACACTATTTTTTACCATAATCTGACTCGCTTTCGTGTTGTATATATCTTTAGTTTCAATGGATTAAGGTACAACCTTATTGTCTCGGATGAGATGAATGTTGCTGGTGTCAATGTCAACAATCCTAATGGATTGTTTCCAGGTTGGATGCTGTAGTAGAAGAAATGCAAAGCCCTAATTTTCCCAAGGGTCAAAATAAGGTAATATCTTGTGTTAGAATGAAGCTTGTGACATGTTTTTTGGTTGTTTGTGTTATGTGTGTTTATGCAAGCTGTAATTATTTTTCGAAGGGATTGAAGGCATCATAAGTCATTGAGAGGATGACGATGCCTTCGATTAGAACACACTATGGATTCTTGGCATGTATGTTCTTAATTGCATAAGATTTGAAGTATTCTGGATTTTTGAAAATTATTTTTTTTATCCAAGATAATACTTAACTTGATTGGTATCTTGCTTTTCTAACAACTCTCTATCTGTCCTTAAATATACAGAAATTTAAACACAACATTTTCAGCCCATTTTCCTTTTAAAAAAACATTCATTTTCACTGCTTATATTAATCACTCAACTTTCAATTTTTTGCACACCTAAAATAAATTTTATATAATACTTATTTCAACATGTTTTTAATTAGTTTTAATGCTGAAAGATAATTAACATTTACTAAACCATATATATATATATATATGTAGAGAGAGAGAGAGAGAGTGAGTGAGAAATTTTCTTCAACAATCATTCAAAAAGTAATGGTATGTGTATAAAACCAAAAAACTAACTAAACAAAAATAGCCAACTTAAACAAAAATCGACACTTGGTTTGTTTTAGTAAAACCCACACTTTTAGCTCAAGTTGGTATCACATGTAAAAAAAACTACTCGAAACGAATTAAAGGGATTTTCAATTTTTGTTTTAAGTTGTATGTACTATATAATAATTTCGTAAACAGTATTTAGTTAATAAAAGATATTTTAGGCTCAAAGTTTTAGTCCAAATTTAATTAATTTGGGCCAATTCTTATTTTCAACTTAAAACTTTCAAGTTCAAATGGTAGAACTGCGAAAACCGAATCTAAACAAATAAATAGAAGAATTTTTAAAAACTATAAAACGAAAACTAACACACGCACATCTTTAACTATAATTAAATTACAAGAAACATTTAAATTTGAATTTTGTGACCTTAAAAATTGTTTGCGGCTATTTTGTAGACGTGACAACCAATTTAGTAAAAAGGTTTCGATATTTGTGGATTGGTAAATTGTTAGTTTGATCCAGTGGTTAGTCTGACATGTGAAGTTATTGTCCGGTGAGCATATGATTTCCTCTCCTACATAAGCTAAACAAGAACACCCAAATATATTTGCTATCATGTCATTCGATTTAGCTTGTGTATAGATTACGTATGAGTATAACAAGCAAAATACTTATTGTCATATAAATGTTTTTCTTTTTTCTTTTTTTTTTCAATTATTATATAATTTTACTAATTATTTAGGTAACTAATATTTTAAGCTATGTATATAATAACTTTTATTTTCCTTATTTCTTTTTACCACTCATTTCATGACACTTAGTAGCAAAACAATTTTTTTTGTCTTACATTTTCAAAATATAATGTTTTGAAAATTACATACAATTGTAAGGTGCTTTTATTTATTGACGTTTCGTCGTATTTATTTTCTAACAGGTTTGCTAATGCTAGAGACACCCAAGGTTTTTAGAAGACATCTAACCTATCTGTAGCGGATAGACCTATTCGCGGTATATAGATAGGGTGTCTCCTAAAAAGTCGTATTTCTTTTTGTCGTTTTCTTTTTCTTGTTTTTTGTTTTACATTGTTTTGTATTAGTAATTATTTTTAGGGATTACTTTATGCAATAATAACTAAGTCTTGAATTAGTTCCAATCAAGTCAGTCATAACATATTTTGTTCCAATCAAGTCACTAAAGTTTCATTTGTGTTTCAAATTATTTAGTGATCTGATTGGAAAAAATATATTATTAGTGAACTTATTGAATAAATTTTAAATCTAGGTTACTATTTTATAGAGTAATATTTTTTGTTTAAATACTTTTTTTAAATATTTTTCATTTTAAACTAAGTTTCGGGTAAAAACCGAGTAAAAGACGAAATTCTCATTTTAACGGGCTAGACACCGTTTAAACCGTAAAATATATTTCATAACCTTTTCAAGCTATGCTTCATTTTATATTATTTATATTTTTAAGTTTATGGTGTGTTGGAACCAAACTTGGTTTTATACCAAGATCAGGCCGATTTACACTCGCTTAAACTCGAGTTTGAGACTTTAATTAATAAAAATTCTCAAACTTGTTTAACCTATTGATTTTATAGAAGAAATTCATATATTTAAATATTATGGTAAGTTGGGTTTGAATTTGGTACTTTATCAACTCCCAAACCGTCTAAACTAAACAAAATTTTAAAAGTCGGATCTTGATGCTTACATTAGCGGGATCATGCACACCTGCACTAAACCAACTGTTCTATGTAAAACATAACAAATTTTGAGTAAAACTAAATATCAAAGACCCGGTTTCATGTAAATTTCGTTTCCTTTTATACTTACTTTTTTTAATCGCATTTTGTAAAATATAATTTAAAATCCCGAAAACCCAGTCTTAACTTATGAACCATTATTCCATTTATATTTCATCTTCAAGACTCAACATTAACTTAAGATCTTTCAATCTATGACACGTACGTCAAACGTAACCGTCAGGCTCGCTTACTTGAGGTTTTTTTCTAAGTCTTTTTTCATCGACGTTACTTTTTCCAAGTGAGTAATTTCATCCTCATTTACTCTTTTAATACAGTTGGGGTAACATGCATACTTACTCAAACAAAAATAATTTAACTCTTAGTATCTCAAACCACAAATTGTGGGTTATGTGTTGCTTAGAATAGTTATCTGGTTATGTGTTATATACCTCATATGAATTACTTGCTAAATGTTTATGATTATGATGGTTGACCTCATCCTTATCCTCAATAAGTAAGATCATACGCCCCTTCTTGTAATTTGGTAGTATTTACCTATTAGAAATGAGCCTAATTTATTTACGATTTATATACCTTAATTGTCTGAGTCACAGGCTTTTGAAGCACCAAAGTCATAACAGATGTTGAAGAAAAAAATCACCAATAGAATACTAACTCATGAAATTTTGGGATAGAGGCTTAGTTTATAGTAGGGTTTAGGGTTTTAGAATAAGTTGGTTAAAATAATAAAGTCCAGAAATTCTGTTATTGATTGAAAACATTGTTAAAATGGAAAAGACGATATCATAATACAAAATTCGATTGATTTCTTATTCCCAAATCTTTGTAGTACAATGGAATATGCTTTGGCATGATGCTAAGGCATATTCAATTTTTTTTATTTAAGAAATTCAAGAAATCGAGATTCACGAATTACATTCCATTGTCAGGTAAACATAAACGAATACAGATACGAAAAATCTGAGATGTTACAATGATGAGGACGGTGAACAGGTATGTTTTATGATCATTTAAATTCCTTTGTTTCTTCACATTATTAACGTTAATTTGCCGTGTTGATGCCAACCACCACAACAGGAGGACCTGCAACACGTTTCACGTACCTAGCGTGTCGTGCAATTGGATGCGACCACTGACGCTCGATTACAGGGCTTAAAGCGGAGGATGGTACAGCTCCAGAGCCAGCTGGCGTGGGTCGTGGAGTTTATAGCCACCCAAAAGTGTAGTGAGTTGTACTACTACTGTCATCACATTAAGACCACAATGCGAGCACGTCAGGCGCCCACTATAGAACGCAGATGATGATGTCGGGGATAAGCCGAACATACACAGACGAGACGACGACGTGGGTCTTGCTACAATTTAGATTGATTTTTACATCTTGTTTTTTTATGTACGAACTCGTTGTAATGGATATAATATGTATATGTAAATATCGTTTATTTATGTTATTTCGTTGAAATTTTGAAATAGAGTCAATCAAGTATAACCAATTTTAGAAAATGAAAAATATATATAAAGAGTATAAAAAAAGTAACTAATACGAAAGTAAAAAAAGATAAAAAAAACAAAAAAACGACACAACAAAACAAGAAAAAAACGACTTTTGAGGCCTATCTGCGGCGGATTGGTTGGGTATACATACAAGGTTATCTTGCATCAAGATATTAATCCATTCAGTGACGGATCTAGCCATCAATTTTAGGGGTAATGTTTTAATTTTTTTTACCGGTCCTGATGTAAAATAGCCGCCATTGATGTAAAATAGAAACACAATAATAAATAAATTTAAACAACGGGGTGCAAATCTCTCCTATTCGATTTTTGAAAGTTTGAAATCGAGTTAATACATCCTCTTCTTTTACTTTATTAAATATTTCTATTTCGAGCGCACAAATTAAAACATTGTTCAAATACTTATCACTCATTCGGTTACACAAATCCGTCTTGATAAGCTTCATTTTAATTAAAAAACACATTTCAACTTTTGTTGTTGCAACTGGTATAACCAACAGTAGCTTCAATATTTGATAAACCAAAGGAAACGTGGTGTGCTTTTCTGTTTCCACCTTTACACGAGCAAATGTCACACATTACACCCAATTTTGCAAATATATCATCTTTATTGAAAGTGTGATAAAAGGTCCTAATATTATCACCCAAACTACACCATCTTTCTTAATTACTAAAATCATTCGGATGCATCTCATGAAATGCCACTATCTTAGATATATCAAACATAGAAATTGAATCGCAAGGATTTAAGCTAGACATATTTTCTAACAACCTAGTTAAGACCTCACTGAATCTATTCACATGTTCTTGAATTTGCATATCCAAAACCATGTTAAAAACTTCAACATCAAAATGATGTCGAGTGGTTGTTTGATGTCCGGCTAGTTTCCAATTTCCAGCGATGAGTATAATTTTTGAAAATGGCTAAGGGGATTCAATTGTTTTGGGCTTTAAACTTTTATTGGACTTTAACTGGGTTGAAATTTTAAATTGGTTGAGATTTAAACAAATAGGGGTAACGTTATATGTTTTCAGGTGTAGCGAAATACGAAAACCTACCTAAAATAATGATTTTTTACATTACTAACGAAAAGTTAATGGGTGAAGGAGGTTACCCCTAGTAAAGAACTTGGTCCGTCCCTGAGTCAATTGAGTGCGAGAATTAAGGACCAATATTTGAGTCACTGTTCTTTGAATAGAAAATACAGATTGCTTGCATCCTGCAATAATGACAGAACCGACATAAATCATTGG
Organism: Bidens hawaiensis; assembly: GCF_021521415.1. Taxonomy (NCBI): domain Eukaryota; kingdom Viridiplantae; phylum Streptophyta; class Magnoliopsida; order Asterales; family Asteraceae; genus Bidens; species Bidens hawaiensis. The sequence goes on from NW_027500443.1 coordinate 53,765, forward strand.
ATTCATGATAAGTTTTTCGTACAAAAAAAAAGATTACTGAAAGATACATTCAACTAATGAACTATAACTTAATTATTCCATTACTACTATTTATACAGTTAAGGTAACTACGAACATCAAATTCAAGTAATAACATTCTTGAATCATTAAAATTACTTTGATATCTCTTTTAAGTTTCCACCAATAAAGCATTTATGAATCCATACAACTTTAGTATTTCTCTTCTTTTGCTTCGATTCACTTTTTGAATTCTCTGATTTTTTAATGACTTTATTCGTTTATTCATTTAACTCACAGTCACAGAACGTAAACCAAGTCTTTCACTTCAATTGATAAGGATGCGTAGGGTTAAACTTATAGCAATTCAATTCCATGTACTTAGTTTGACCTCACATCTATAAACCATACATGAATACCGCTTTTATCAATTATTATTTTCATTCCCCTTCATTTATCATTTTAATATTTATCTTGCAATTGAAATTGATAAGGAAATCCATTGATAGATTAATTGGGCATAATTGTTGTATAGAAATTGATTTCGTTTATCTAAGTTCATACAATTTATTATTTATTACTATTTTCTTTTGATTAGTTAGTGAATAAAATTAACTGAACTGGAAATAATTCTATAGAACATCCTTTTATTTATTTAATAACATTTGATAACACGTGGTAATACCACAAGACATCTTTGTCAAATTACGGCCCCGAATAGTAGGGGTTTTCAAAAAACCCGATTCAGAAATATCCAATTCCGAAATGTTAAACAAGTCTTCGCTATCAGATCAATCCATCGGGAGGGTTTTTCGTTATCTGACAAAGTTTCAAATTTGGTTGAAGAGGGTTTTTGGAGGTGGCCGGTTGAATGGAATTCTATTTTTCATTCAGTGCAGTTTCCTTCAATTCAAAATCATAAAGATGATGAAGTTTGGATCAAAGATTTGAATGGAAAGTTTGTTCAGTTTTCTGTTAAGGATATTTGGCATGCTTTTCGAACTAAGGATCGCAAGGTCACTTGGTGTAATGTTGTATGGCATCCTAACTGTATTCCAAAGCATGCATTTTTATTGTGGCTGATCATTAAGAATCGATTAAAAACTCAGGATAAGGTGAGGTATTGGGAGACCCGAACTGATGTCAGCCAGGTATGTCCGTTTTGTGATTCTCAACCCGATTCTCATGATCATCTATTCTTTCGATGCTCGTTTTCGCTTAAAGTCTGGAAAGGTGTTTGTGATTTTGCTAAGATTGAGTCCTATTCTGATTTTTGGGGGGATATCTTGGTGAAATACGAGTCTCTTACTTCTTGTAAAGCGGCGGATGTGGTTACTGCTAAACTTGTTTTAGCTGCGTGTTGCTACTTGATTTGGCAGGAAAGGAATTTAAGACTATTCAAAAATCAAAAGAGGGATTGCAATCAGATCATTGAAGCGGTAGTGGGCATTGTCAGATTGAAACTTCTCTCGAGTCGGTTACGTTCGGGCTCAAGGAAGTGGATGGAAGTTTGGAAGCTGCCTAATGCTACGTTGGAAGTCTAATGTTTATTTGGTTTTCTTGTAGTTTTATGGGCTGTGTTTAGTGTGTTTTGGACTAGCGAGTGGTATGCCTCTCGTCTAGTTTGTGGTTGTGTTTTTTTGTTGCCGTTTTGATACTCTGTCATTACGCCAGTTTTTAATTTTAATATAGCCTGGGTAACCCCCTTTTACCCAAAAAAAAAAAAAAAAAAATAGTGAATATTTGGATTCGATGACTAATCCAAAAAATTTTTTCGTTGATGGGAAAGTATAATTATGCTATAAATGGATGAAACATGAATTTTAGGAAAAAGATCCTTAAGATCTTTTACACATTTTTTTTCTATTACTCTAATCTTATATAGTGTAGTTGTGTATTTTCATTTCTTAAGTTAATGCAACGTATAACATTCAATGCAATGTGTACAAAAAATTATTCCAATTGTTGTTACTCCAATGTCTCCGACGACTCTTTTACTTGCAAATCCATCGAGAAACGTCTTCCCACTGATCCTGCTAACAACAAGTTCCTCCAAAAGAACCTAAAATCCCCCATATCCTTAGCGAAAACCCTAGCATCGTCCAGATCTGTCGTCTCTACAAAAAAGTAAAAAATCGTCACATGATTATTTACAAGAAGAAAGGAGCAACAGAGCAATGGAACAACTGAGTTACATGGTGAGTGATGGAAGAAGGGAATTTCGATGGTTGCATTAGAGTTCCTTTTTTAACTCATGAAGGACAATCTTGTCATATTCAAAATTTAAATAAACAAATAGGGAAGTATGGCATTAAAAAGTTTTTGCTAGCTGTGCATTTAATGATGGTTTTGAGGGGGACATATATAATTATGCAAAAGAAAAAATGTTAGGTCAAAAAACTGACCTAAGGGGGAGAGTGTTGAGTTAAATATTTGACCAAAATGAAGTACATGGAAGATTGGAATCTTCTAAACCTCCTCAGAATTCTCTAAATATGGATCCGGGCACACCTTAGACTTCCGAGCAAGCTTTTACTTAGCCGGGTACGATATTTTGTCTATTGGGCAAGGTTTACTTCAAGTAGTCTTCTTTAGTGGATATCCGAGCAGGGTTTGCAAATTAGTGCATTGCCGGGCAAGGTTCACTAGTTTATGTAGATCTGGGCAAGGTTCACTTTGTCAAGCAAGTCTGTTCTTCATAGCCAAGTAGAGTTCACTCCCGAGTATGCTTTTGGCTAACCAAGTCCATGAGGCCAAGTGATTAAAAGACCGGGCAAGGTATTCTTTAATAATTATGGTCCGAGCAAGCTTGATGTATAAATGGAATATCTCTAAGTAACATCGGGCAAGGTTCAACTCAAGAAAGGAACTATACTCCCGAGTACACTTTGCTAATAAGTTATATTATAGCAAAGAGTTGAAATGGACCATTGAAGAACAAGGTTGCTCGTAAGGGTTTGTCGGGCAAAGTCTGGCAAAGTCAAGAAGACTGAAGTCTACCCGGTGAGTATTTTACTTGGTAAAATACTCTTTAAGTAAAGTCTACCCGGAAACTGATCCCGAGCACACTTCTATGTTACCAAGTCTAAGGCAGGTAGAGCACATAGTCTACTCGGAGAAATTTACTTATCCAGAGCCTACCCGGAAGACTTGTTTTACACTTAGAATATTTTCTGATTATGTAATTTGAATATGTATGTATGTTTGGGGTTTCTAGAAGGAATGACAGCTGTCCTAGGTTGGCAGGCCTATAAATAGAATGTTTTAGTGCACGCCGCCTACGGAAGAAGAGAGGCCTAAAAACAGACACACACACAACACACGGAAAAAGGAATTTATTAAGAGAGAATATTGTGTGTGACGGCTGTCTTAGTACGGATAAACCTTCAAGAAACCCTAAATTGATTATCCACTATGTATGATTGATATTATATAAATTGGAAATCTTTTGAGTGAATCTTGTTTGTGTTATCTATCATTGAATACTTATTAAGCAACCGTATGTTTGTTAATGATTCCGCCTTTAACAAACGGATATCTTTCTAAATATAGCAACCCGTCATTAACTCCCTTGTCAACACATCAATCTGTGTGAGTTATGACATGATTAAGTAAGATCCAGCTGAAATCGAGGGACCTGACAAGTGGTATCAGAGCTGAATACTGCTATTTTAGAAAGATTGTTGCTGATTAAAGATTTGAAGAAGAATGACGTAAGCAGACCACTGTTCCATTGATTTGTGACGTCAGCAGCTCTGTTCTTCATTTTTCTTCCAAATCTACAATCATTTGGTGTATTCTCTTCCTTGTTTTATTTAAAGTTTTAATCTTTATATTTATATCTTGTTCTTTTCGAATCAGACACCTCAGATCTGAACAATCGAGTCTCAGATCTGAATATTTTTGAAACTCTGTTTTTATTAAAAAATTACTTTTATTTTCACAAAAATGTCTGGTTACGAGGAACAAGAGGTGTCTACTAACAAGATTCCTAGATTGTATGGACAGGAAAATTTCACAAAATGGAAGGTTTTGTTTGAAGCAGCCGTTTGCTACAATGATGTTGATATGTGGAACTCCGTCAAGAATGGTCCACAAGGAGAATTTGCAGAAGGTGCAAATGCAGCTGCAACTGCTGCTGTAAGAGAAAGAATGAGAAAGGTTGATGACAAGGCTTTAGCTATGTTGAAGCTAGGTCTGTCTTGGGAAATACTCACCAAGGTTGCACATCATCCCAATGCCAAGGCAATGTATGATGCAATACTTGAAATGTTTGAGGGAAATGTTGAACTCAAGAACATCAAGAAGCAGAGATTGAAGCAGCAGTTAGAAAGATTCAAGTATAAAGGAGAAAGGTTAAAATCAATTCTATAGAGGTTTCTGGGAATTGTGAATGAGCTAAGAACCTCAGACTATGTCATGACTGATTTTGATCTCAACACCAAGCTGCTGAACTCTATGCCAAAGGAATGGTATACTGCCTGCATGTTCATTCATACAAAGCACAACTTTAATGAGCTAAAAGTAGATGATGTAGTGTGTTTTCTTCAAGCTGCAGAAATAGAGATGATAGAAAATGAAATTATTAAGGAGGAAAGACCCTGCTTGTTGGTACATGATGTCAGTAGTTCAGTATCTAGTGTCTGTAATCGAGTTAGTATGTTTTGTATTTAGAATTAAGCGAAGTTGTCTCACAAGTTCGCCTGATATGGGCGAACTTGTTGAACAAGCGAAGTTAGTGACAACTTCGCCTAAACATGTTAGGCGAAGTTGTCGAATGTTATATAGGTTTAGGTTACGGCTTGTTTGAGTGAGTGGTTCCGTTTTGTGTAATCGGTGATTGATATATCACGTGTTATCAGTTGCAATACAACGTGTTCTTTGTTTATTGTAACGTGTGTTTGATTGTGTTTAACGTGTTTCGTCTTCTACGCTCGTATCGTCTTACGTAGGGATTCCGCACCTACGTAGAACGAGATATTCCGTGTAGATCCGGCTGGGAACCTACAATTGGTATCAGAGCGTTTGCTCGTGATTGTATGGTTCGGGATTATCACACGGGTGTAGAAATCGTTCCGTTCGACTATTCGCGGGACGAGTTTACGTTAATATACCGAGTTTTTGTGTCTTACTCACCTCCCACCATCAAATACAACCCATTACACCTTCGCATATCTCGTAAAACGTCAAAATCAAACCTGCAAAAACAATTGTTCATCAGGCGAAGTTGCCGCTACTGTTTGTAGGGTTTAGGCGAAGATATAAGGTTAAGCGAAGTTATTAACAACTTCGCCTACCTCACAAGTTCGCTTAACTTAAGCGAAGTTATCTACAACTTCGCCTAATCAGGCGAATTTAAAAAGGAGCGAAGTTAAGAATTCAAGCGAAGTTAAGACTTAAGCGAAGTTAAGTTTAACTTCGCCTACAGTACTGTTCAGAATAAAATTTTTATTTTTGGTTTCTTTGAGTGCTCGTTTGTATTTCTTCCAAAGATGACTTCTATAAATATTACGGAACTGGTGAAAATGGAGGTGGAAGCAGGTTCAGCTACTAAGGCACCGAAAATGCTTAAGGGAACCGATTTCGTGGCTTGGAAAGATCGGTTTGAGCAGTATGTTAAATATCAAGATGCTAGGATGTGGGTGTGCATTCAAGATGGATACATTCCACCAACGGCTTTGTATGATGGTCGTGAACAAATTAAGAAATACAATAAGATGGAGAGGAAGAAAAGAAGATGTATGAGGCTGAAAGCAAAGCTCATGCTGCGATAACAATGGCTCTTCCACAAGAAATTCTTCACACATTCAGGAAATATAAAACCGCCAGAGAGCTATGGGAAGCTCTTGAAAACCGATATGAAGGTAATGTGGGGATACGTGCATCCAAGATTAAGCTACTCAAAACCCAATTCTCGGTGTTCAAGCATTTGAAGAATGAGTCACTTGATGATATCATCACAAGGTATTACCACTTGATGACCGAACTCAGGAACTTTTCAATTGACTATAAAGAAGAAGAGATCGTGGAAAAACTCCTTGATGCTCTCCCACCGAAATGGGAGATGTACACTGTCTTGATGAGAGAAGATAAAGAGTTTGCCAACATTGACTTGGAAACAACAGTCAACAAACTACGAACTTTTGAACTTAACATGGTTCGAAAAGAGACACCAACTGATCAGGTTCAGGATCCGGGAATGTATGGTGCGAAAGTTAATTCAAGTTCAAGTTTGAAGTCAGAATCATCTGCTTACTACTCAAAGGGAGACTCGAGCGCTAACTCAACTCATGAAGGTCATGTAACTCTCAACATGGATGGTGATGTGTGTTTCGTAGCTGGTGGAACAAACACTTCTAAACCTCAAACAATAAAGGGTAGTTTTTCTTCAAGTGTTCCGAACAACAACTACTCTCAGATGCCCATGAGTGTTAAATCTGCTGAACAGCAGTTTGCTCTCTATGCATCTTTCATTGCTTCTTACGAAAATTACATTAAAGGTAAAATCGTTGATCCTGCAACTTTAGACGAAGACTATGATCAGATCGATGCTGATGATCTGGAGGAGATGGATCTGCAGTGGCAGATGGCAATGATAGTAAGAAGAGTTAAAAGGTTTATGAAGAAGACTGGTAGAAAGTTTGTTGGCGAAAGACCAGGGTTTGATAAGTCAAAGGTTCGGTGTTATAACTGTCAACAGAATGGACACTTTGCTAAAGAATGCACAAATGAACGAGTAGAACGTAGTCAGAACAGGATAACACAACCGAATGGGGGAAGTAATGAAAATAAGGCTATGATATCCAGACAGAACGGGGAATACAATTGGAATCTGCAAGTTGAGGAAGTGTTCGAACAGGCCAATTTGGTTAACATCGAAACTGAAGAAAAAAACAGAGAGACAAGAGAAGATCAAGCTTATATGGAAGAGGTGACAGATCAGCTCTCTGAGGTAAGTTCTAAACTCCCTTGTACGAAATGTGAAAATCTGTCTGAACAGTTGAAAACAATAACTGATCAGTTTGTTAGTCTGGATGCTCAATTTAGAACATTAAAAGAAGATCATTATTACACTAAAACTAGAGAAAAAAATTACACTGTAAAAATAAAAGCTAGTGAGAAAGATATCAGAAGTCTTAAAGCCAGTCTAGCTGAAAAAATACAAGTAATTGATCTTAGCTATGAAGCGTTAGAAGAGAAAACCAAACTAATTGCTGAAAGGGATAAACAGATAGCTGATTACCAGGTGAAAGTGGTGGAACTAAACAGAAAGCTTGAGCAATTTAGAAATTCCTCCGCAATACTTGATCACCTCGTAAGTGATCAACGTTCCCCAGTTAAAAGGGGAGGAATTGGATATTCTGAAGTTCCACCACCTTATAATCATAACTATACTTATGATCCTAGTAATCAGAAATCTGTTGATGTTGAAATTGGTCAGACAGTTCCTGTTAAAGTTACGATTAAAGATCCAGAAGTTAGTAAAAGCGAAACGAGTAAGCCTGTTTCGAATGTTAAGATTTCTGTTCCTAGTTCTGTCTCATCAAATTCGGACAAGACATCTGAGTCTAGTGAGACAAAAGGAGAGGCAGTGTTACTAAAACGTGGAGAGGAACATAAACGAACTGAAAAGAATTCTCCACTAAACCCGTATGTCCCACCATATGTTAGACAAACGGGCAGTAATTCAACCTCAACATCTAAAACAACTATTGAGACGAAAGTTGAACACAGGAGCTGTTTCAGATGCAATCAAATAGGACACCTGATAGCTGATTGCCCTCTAAATCAGAGATTCAAAGGTATGAGGCCTTCGAAAACTGAGAATAGAACTAACAGTAATTACTATAATGGTAAGAATGAAAACTCATCAAAGTTCAAATATTGGACTAATCCAGGTTTTCAAAGAAGTCGATCTCAGTTTTTCCCTGTTAACAACCAAATCATTTGTAATAATTCATTTAATTCACGAAGGTTTGGATGGCCTCATAGTCAATCTACTAGAAGGTATCCTTTTAGGACTTACAGAAATCATTCTAATACTAACTTTGGACAGCCAAAGTACGGGATGCCTTTTAACAGATTTAATCGACCCAAGACCAATAGGTCTTGGGTCCCCAGATTTTAATCCTTTGCTTTAATCGTGCAGGAACAGTTGAACAGGGCTGCAAACAATCTATGGGTTGTGGATAGCGGCTGTTCCCGGCACATGACGGGTAACAAGAATTTGTTACACGAATGGAAACCTGTTCAGGGAGGTAGAGCAAGTTTTACTGGAGAGAGTGGTGGTAGAATTACTGGAATTGGAATGGTGACTAATGGTAAAATGAAGTTAGAAAAGGTGAATTTCGTTGAAGAGCTGAAGCATAATCTGCTGAGTGTGTCTCAGATCTGTGACAAAGATTACACTGTGCACTTTACCAAAAATGAAGCGATCGTACTGTATCCTAGTTTCAAGATACCAGAGGCATGGATAGTGATGAAGGCTCCAAGGGAAAAGAATACATATGTTATGGACATGAGGTCGACTGAGATGGCAACAGAAGAATCATGTCTTCTGTCAAAAGCAACTGAATCGGAGTCCGAGTTATGGCATCGAAGAATGGGGCATATTCATCTTCGAAAAATGAACTACATTGTCAAGAATGGGCTGGTGCTGGGTGTTCCCTTGAAAAATTTCAACTTTGAAGACCAATGCTTATCGTGCAAAAAGGGAAAGCAACACAAGAAATCTCATCACACCAAGAAGGTTAATTCAATAGTCAGTACCCTAGACCTACTTCACATGGATCTCTTCGGTCCCGTGAATGTAAAAAGCCTAGGTGGAACATCATACTGCTTGGTGATAACTGATGATTTCTCTCGATATTCTTGGGTATATTTCCTGAAGACAAAGGATGAAACGGTTCAGTTGGTAATGAATTTGATTACCAAGGTTGAGAATATTATGGGGAAAAAGGTTAAATACATCAGGACTGACAATGGGACAGAGTTCAAAAACTATCAGATGGAGATATTCTGCTTACAGAAAGGGATAGACCACTAGTACAGCGCTCCGTATACTCCGCAACAAAATGGGGTGGCTGAGAGGAAGAACAGAACACTAATTGAAGGAGCCAGAACCATGCTGGCTGATTATAAACTTCCTGTGGTGTTCTGGGCTGAAGCTGTTGCAACAGCCTGTTATATCCTTAATAGAGTTTTAACTGTTAAAAGATTGAATAAAACATGTTATGAACTTATGCATGGTAGAAAGCCTAACTTGAGTGGTCTCGAACCATTCGGGTTCCCGTGTTCGATATTAAAGACGAACTCAAAATTTGGTGAGATAGCCGACGAAGGTATTTTAGTCGGATATGTTGTTGGGACACCCAACAGACGAGTCTTTAATCTATCGACCAGCAAGGTTGAGGTAGTGTGTAACACTGACATCACAAGTTACAAATCACCAAAACCAAGCACGGGACCCGCTGGGGCTTTCGACTATGATAGGCTTTTTAAATCTTTTAATTTGCCTTACTTGGATTGTGCAGAAGTTGATGAGAGAATAGCTTCGAAGATGCTTTATGATGAGGAAGAAAATTTTGTGCAACGACCGCAGTACGATGAATGTCAACCTTCCTCGTCAAATGCTGTCGATACCCCTGCTACTTCTACAGAAGAGGAATTCTTCAATCCTTTTCATTCTCAACAACAATCACCCATTGATGAACTATCTTCGAACCTGGAAGACAATCTGCAAGTCAGTTCGGTTCCGACTACGAGTGTTCACAAAAATCACCCTTTGGAGAACGTGATAGGTGATCTGTCCGACGGTGTACAAACAAGACGAAGCTTGAATGAGCACACTTGTGTTTACACAAGCATTAAAGATACAGGCATCATTAACGAATGCTTGTACACCTGCTTCATCAGTCAGATTGAACCAAAGAACTATCAAATGGCTATCAAGGACAGCTCGTGGGTCGAAGCCATGCAAGAAGAGTTAGCCCAGTTCAAGAAGATGGAGGTATGGAATTTGGTTGCAAAACCGAAGAATGTACATGCGATTGGCACCAAATGGGTTTTCAAATGTAAGAGAGATGAGAAAGGAATAATCATAAGGAACAAGGCAAGGCTGGTTGTAAAAGGTTTTAATCAGCAAGAAGGGATCGACTACAATGAAGTGTTTGCTCCTGTGGCGAGATTGGAAGCGATTCGATTGTTTTTGGCATTTGCTGCACACAAGGAGATGAAGGTGTTCCAGTTAGACGTGAAAAGTGCGTTTCTTAACGGTAAAGTCGACGAGGTCGTGTACGTTGAGCAACCTCCGGGTTTTCCTGACCCAGACTTTCCTGATCACGTGTACAAGCTAAGTAAAGCGCTATATGGGCTACATCAGGCCCCTCGTGCCTGGTACGCAACTCTATCCGATTACTTGCTTGAGAATGAATTTGAAAGGGGAAAGATCGATAGCACACTGTTTGTTAAGAGAAAAGGAAGGGACTTTCTTCTGGTTCAAGTCTACGTGGACGACATCATCTTTGCTGCATCAAAAGTCGCCATGTGTCAGGAATTTGAAGCCGTCATGAAAAAGAAGTTTGAAATGAGTGCTATGGGTGAACTAACTTTCTTTTTAGGACTGCAGGTTGATCAGAAGAAAGATGGGATGTTCATTCATCGGATTAAATATGTCCAAGACGTTCTCAAACTCTTCAAGATGGAGGACAGCACTCCATTTGATACTCCAGTTTGCGTCAACCATAAACTGGGTGCTGATTCAGACAGTGATGCAGACGTGGACCCACCCAATATCGGGCAATCATAGGTTCTTTAATGTACGTAACTGCATCTAGACCTGATATTATGTTTGCAGTTTGTCTTTGTGCTCGCTTTCAGGCAAACCCAAAGGAATCTCACATGAAGGGTGTGAAGAGGATATTGCGATATCTCAAAGGCAAGCCTAAGCTAGGGTTGTGGTACACGAAAGGAGGAGACTTGGAGTTAGTCGCCTACACGGATTCTCATTATGGAGGATGCAATCAGAATCGGAAGTCAACAACAGGTGGATGTCAGTTTCTTGGAGGCAGATTAGTGTCATGGCAGTGCTAGAAGCAGACCTCAGTCGCCATTTCTACATGTGAAGCAGAATACATGGCAGCATCGAACTGCTGCTCCCAGGTTCTTTGGATACAACAGCAATTGCGCGATTACGGTCTGAATTTCACTCATACTCCTATTTGCATAGATAACACTGCTGCTATCTCAGTAACTAACAATCCCGTAAAGCATAGCAAAACTAAACACATTGACATCCGTCATCATTTTATACGGGATTGTGCTGAGAAGAAATTGATAGTGCTCGAAAAGGTTGATTCGTTAGATAATTTCGCTGATTTGTTTACTAAAGCGTTTGACAAAACTCGTTTTCAAAATCTTGTTGAGCTAAATGGGATGATCAATCCCGAGTAACCATGTTTTTCATTTTTATTTTGTTAAAAAAAAATCACTATCGCTTAGAATTATGTCAGTTGCTTCAGTTTGAAGGACATATCTTCGGATATGTTTGGCCCTCATTTCTACCTGTAGAGTATGAGGATAGCCATTAACCAGATGACTGAAAGTGACCGGGGCGGTTTATGATGTGTTTTTATTCTTTCGCTGAAAATTAGTCATTCATAATTAGTTAGAAGGACACATACTCGTATGTGGTCGGTCCAGCTGATCCATTGGATCTTCAGGATAGCCGTTTACCTGAAGACTTCGACTTGATTGGGGCGATAGAAGTTAAAATTTTTTTAAAAGGGAGATGAAATAATTTTTCAAGTCTACTACTTCGTAAGAAGTTTCTTTACTATGTTTAAAAGAAAATTGATCCAACCTTGGAAAGTGATCGACAAACTGATTCTGTGTTCTTAACTAGTGAAGTTATTAGGCCTAAAAGACTTTAGAACAGTCATTGTATGTCATGGTAGCTTTTTATGGTGCGTAAAAGTAGAAGTGATACTAACTAAATCTCCTCGATCTTAAGTGGAAACTCATTAAGAGTTGTGTATGTCTCCGCATTTATCTTTCCGAATGATAGGCAGAAAAGCGATTACCCAGTCATACACGAGCCCGTGAGTGTTCTGATTCCCGAGAAGATGGTGTGTCAAGAAACTGCAGTGATCCAGATTCGGGACTTGCAGTAGTTTACTTGAAGCTGTGTAAATCTTCTTATTTAAAAAAAAAAAATTATTATTATGTGTTACTGAGACATTCTAGAGCTTATAATGTTAATACTTCTCAATCATGATGCAAGAAAGACAATGGGAAGAAGACTCTACAGATCGACATGTACTTACTATTTAATCAGACACTACGGGTCGAGGTTAACTCGGGGTGACTTGGGGAAAGCCAAATACGCTTTGACAATAGATAGGAGGCATCACAATCTCTGATGTGTTGCCCATTTAAATTTTGATCTTAATTGAACCTAACCCGTATCACAGAAGCGATGAAAACCACTTTAAGTTATTTACCTGCTTACAACCTGTTTCTTTATGTCATAATACAGCTGAACATGGATCTATGTGACAGTCACTTAATTAGTATGATTCCTGTTCGGATCTTTTCTAAAACATGTTGGTCCCCGACTAGACTGAAATTTGATCCCGTGTACTTTATTTCTAATTTTTATTCTACTTATGTCGTTTTATGACTTTATATCTGGTTACTTGTCTTTGGTCGTAACATTCTACTCTTTAAAGGAAGGTTTAAAAGTTAAAAGCATAATGTTCAAATTAGAGGGTCTGTTTTGCAACATGGTTATCAAGCGAAGTTAATATAATAGGCGAAGTTAAGGGGTAAGCGAAGTTAGCCCCAACTTCGCCTGTTCATCTTTGACCCTATATAAAGATATTAGTGGTCAAACTCATTATTTTTTTCAAACCCGGCGAACTTATCTTCCAGTAACCTAGGCGAAGTTATATCTCGATCACATCTTGTTGTTTTTCTCAGTTTCTAATCCGTTTTAAAGGTGTGTAGTGTCATCATATCGTATAATCACTGACAATGGCGTTAATCAAAGGTCGTTTCGACCCAATTCGTGACCCCGTTCTTTCAAACATCCAACACCCGCTTTTCAAACTTGTTTTAACGTAGTCGTATTCAACTTGATCTCCGTCAAAACATGTTTGGTTGAGTCCACAATCTCCAAATTGACCAAAATCACTTCGTTTGAACGTCTAAACTGTTGCCGCTTCAGATTCAGGCGAAGTTACAGTTTAGGCGAAGTTATCCTTAACTTCGCCTAAGGTTTAACTTCGCCTGATATTTAATTATGTAACAATATATGAGGCGAAGTTGTGGTTAGGCGAAGTTATCATTAACTTCGCCTGGCCCTTTTAATTTTTTTAATTAACTGTTATCAGGCGAAGTTAAAGTTACGGCTAAGTTGTTCCCAACTTTGCCCCAACCCCTAACTTCGCCTATACATAATAAATCATAACTTCGCTCATGGTAATAGGCGAACTTGTGATTTGACTTCGACGTCTCCCTAACTTAGACTGTTTGTGTTGCAGAAATGGCAGCTGTAGCTGGAGCAGGTGGTGCAGGTGGTGACGAAGGAGGAGATAACAATTGGCAGTTTTTCCCGGGGCACAACATGTACATAACTTTGGACCCGAATGCGAGCGGTGTTGATGATTTCCGCGAGATCATCACGTTTCTTATCCGCTCGCGTATCTTCCACGCTATTACCACAACACTGCCTATATCTTTGCCAAACATAGAAGATTTCTGGCAGACAGTGGAGTATGATTGTCGAGTCGAGCCTACGGTTATGCGTGCAACGGTTAATAATCAAATAGTACAGTTCTCGTCTGAGCAGATCAAGGTGGCTTTGCAGTTTGGGGATGAAACGAGAGACGATCCTACAGACTTCGTGGCTCCATTCAGAGATGGTGCTTTTCTAAGAATGGGATATTCTGGTCCATTGGGGGATAATCAAAGACGAAAGGGGTTCTTGTTAAACCAATGGCGCTTTCTCATGCACGTGATGATCGTGTGTATGTCGAGGAGAAAGGCTGGTACAGATGGAATGGGATTGACAGCACTGACTTACAATAAGCGTTATAGCTTTAGTCAGATGGTGTTCTACGAGATAGACCGTCAAAGACGAGCGGTGGCGCGTGAGAGATTTCTGATGTATCCAAGATTCCTTCAAATGATCTTGAATCATGTTGCTCCCATGTTACCTCAGCGCCGCCCGATTAGATATGTGGAGAGTGTAAGCAAGAGAATCTTCGCTCAGTGTAGATCATCAAGTGCAAGAAGCAAGCCTGAGCTCCGTCCTCGACATACTCCATTATTTGTGTACTTGATCAACCCAGAGTATGTTCCAGCTCGTGGGGACGAGTTTCGGGATCCGGCACCACAACAGGCTGGAGCACCTCAACCACCACCTGAGGTACAACAAGCTTTACCTGCTGCTCCTATTGTGGCACCGGAGGAAAATGTAGACCTTGAAGCTGCTTTTGGTGGTCAAGGTTTCTTCGATATGGAACGTGTTGATCCTGAGGAAGAGGTGCAAGTCTCGGTTGCACGGGTTACTAGTGTGGATGTTGCTATGGCAGCTACGACGGAGGCTGATTCTGATTCCTCAAATGATGATGTGGCTGAAGCTAGAAAAATTTTGATCTCTCAAGAAAGAATTCATGGGAAGAGGAAGAGAGACACCGATGACAGTGATTCGGACTTTGAGGAAGATTTACATCAGTTGGTCCGTAGATCGAGAAGGGAAAGGGCAGGTGCAGGTTCGGGAGCTGGTGAGAGCTCAAGGGTGGTTCGTTTCACTCCACCCGCACTGTCTGGTATGACTATAGTCCCTACATCATTGCCAGTTACTACCTCATCTTCCTTCGGCATCCCACCCACTACATTCCAGCTCTCGGCTCCGGAGATTGTGTCCTTGCCACCTCCAACTCTTACTCCAACGGTGGTCGTAGCAAGGTTTGTTGAGTCGACAATTGTTGCTACTGCAGGGTTGTCGGTTACGATACCACCTGCGGTTACGTTTCCACCTGTTTTTGAGGTGCCGGTTACATTGGGAATCCCTCCTCCGTACGCTCAAGACATATCACATCTGAGGTTTGATTTCGATGCAACCTTATCCGACTCGGAAAGAATAGCAGCGCTTGAAAGGGTCGTGGCAGAACAATCAAAAGTAAATCTTATCCAGACTCATGCTATTCAGCGCCTAGTTGCGGAAATCAGATTCAGTCGTCCCTCCTGATCGAGCATGGTAAAATAATTGATGCCTTGAAACAGTTCTTGGCATCTCAGGGGGAGACGAGCTGTAAGGGTGACGAGCTGAGGACAAAAAAGAGCAACGATCGAGACGATGATCCCAATGCATCGAAAGGTGCAGGTGGAGAGTTGCCAAGAACTGAACAAGCTCTTGGGACTTCCACATCTCAGGGGGAGTCAACGAGTGCAGCTGGCGGTTCAGGGGATGATGATGTGGTGGTTGTGGATGCTGAGGAGGTGTTAGATGATGTTATAGGTGATGAGGATGTGTTACCGTTGGAGGAGATAGAGAAGATAGGGGCTGAGATCGTGATTGATAGTGAAGTCGAAGAGGGAGAGATTGTGGAGGAGAATGTTGAGCATGAAATTCCAGCAGTTGAAAAGTCAGATTTGGGTCAAGATACGGGATGTGATGAGACAGAATGGGAGGAGCAGCCAAGATGGAAAGAAGGCTACGCTCAGTGGTTCGTAAAGACTAAGAAACCGGCGGTCCCTACTATGTTCAAGAAAAGTTACAACATCAGGGGTTATGCTGAATCGAAAAAGGGGATTATATGCTGGTTATATGATGAGCAGTTGAGGCTTTTTGTGATTAAACGGTATGATGGGGTTCAGTATTTCAAGAGGTTGTTGAGATCGTTGAATACGTTGCCTGAATGTGAAGTGAAGGACTTAGCCAGGTTGGGGTTGATAAACAGGAGTGATGATAACATGGATAGGATCATTGGGAAGATAGTCTGGAAGGAAAGCATAAAGGAGAAAAAGTTCGAGCTGTTGAAACCACAGAAAGGAAAGCTCGTTGAAGACAAAGACAGGGGAATGAGAGCAGATGGCAAGCCTTGGATGATAATGAAGTATAAGCCGATCCGGTGTCTAAAAGAAGTGCCGATGAAACAAATGCCCAAGGATGTGCTCAAAGATCTGAAATGGTGGTACGTTGATTGTGAAACAGCTGAAGCAATAATGGAAGATGAAGATGAACAAGAGCTGATCTGCATGTGCTGAACGAGAAAAAGATATTTTACATTCCTGCTTGGAAAGAAGAAGCAAAGAAATATCAAAGAGTAGTTTCAGTTTGTGTACGAGAAGGCGTTCATGCTTGAAGATGGAAGATACAAGATTTTTGGGATTACGAGACACATGTTTGAAGATAGAGATATGAAGCTACTGCCAAGGGGGAGTCTGTTGGTACATGATGTCAGTAGTTAAGTATCTAGTGTCTGTAATCGAGTTAGTATGTTTTGTATTTAGATTTAAGCGAAGTTGTCTCACAAGTTCGCCTGATATGGGCGAACTTGTTGAACAAGCGAAGTTAGTGACAACTTCGCCTAAACATGTTAGGCGAAGTTGTCGAATGTTATATAGGTTTAGGTTACGGCTTGTTTGAGTGAGTGGTTCCGTTTTGTGTAATCGGTGATTGATATATCACGTGTTATCAGTTGCAATACAACGTGTTCTTTGTTTATTGTAACGTGTGTTTGATTGTGTTTAACGTGTTTCGTCTTCTACGCTCGTATCGTCTTACGTAGGGATTCCGCACCTACGTAGAACGAGATATTCCGTGTAGATCCGGCTGGGAACCTACACTGCTTCAATGTTTCAAATGCATTGATTGCACCTATGGGTAATTTGACTACCAAGAATCAACAGCAGATTCCTATCATTGAAGAACCTGTTGAACTCAATTCTGATACTCCAAAATCATTTGTTGGTGTTAGCACAAGTAATCAAGGAAATCAGCAAAGATTCAATGTGCAGCTGATTGATGAAACTGATTCTGCCTCTATGGCAAGTGGGAATGTTCCTCACACTGGTGGTGGACATGGTCAAAGCAGTGATACACAGGCTTTGCTTTCAATGTTCACTGAGTCATATAATGCATTTGTTGCAAAGAATTTAATCCGCACAAGTGTAGTGCAAGATGATCTTGAGCAGATAGATGCTGATGATTTGGATGACATGGATTTAAAGTGGCAAGCTGCCATGTTAGCATTGAGAAGTAAGAGGTTGTATAATAGAACTGGTAGATCTCTGGTTTCTAGTCCTAATGAAAGGATTGGATTTGAAAAGTCAAAGGCAATCTGCTACAATTTCCAACAGCCAGGATATTTTGCAAGAGAACGCAACCTGCCAAGGAACTATCAGATAAATCAATTCCAGAATCAACAACCAAGAGGTCAGCAGCAATACCAGCAATATCAACAAAGAAATAACAACCAAAACTTCAACAACAACTTCAATCCCAACAACAACTACAATCCCAACTTCAACAACTTTCAGCCTCAAATGAATAATCATAATCAAAGTATGCAACGGAATCAAGGTTTTCAAATGAACAACAATCAAAACCTTCAAGCAGTTCAAAATGTTCCAAACAACACTGCTCCAGTCAACCAAAATCAACCAAGAAATCAAGGAAATGTGGCAGTGACTACACAACATGAAGGTAACTTTGATTGGAGCAATCATGAAGAAGACATTGCAGATGATATCAAGAGGGAAAATGTAGCATTCATGGCCATAATAGAGAAAGAAACTGGATCAACTTCTCAGGTACACTCTGATCCTACTATTGATTTAAATGAACTTATCAATGATTTGAAAACGAAGGTAGGCAAGCTGGAAAGTGAGTGTTTTAAGAAACAAGGTATCATCAATGCATATGAAGCTAGTGAACTGATAAGTGAAGAAAGGATGAAATGTTTGGAAGATGACTGCATGAATAGTTACAGAGCTCAGAAAAGATTTACAACTGAGATTGATGGGTTGAAGAAAATGATTATAGAAGAAAAGGTACTGAACACAAAACTGCAAACTGAAAATGAATTCTTGAAGAACTTGGTATCCACTGGAAACATCTGTGGAATTCTGAATCAAGTCAAGAAAGAAGACAAATACAAAGCAGTACCACCACCATTCAACAACAACTTTATGCCAAAAGTTTATAAAGAGAAAAGAAATGCATATCTACAACAATTCAAAGATGTCTTTCAAGATAAAAAAGAACTTGTGGATTTGTAAAAGAATGTTGAGGTGAGTGAAGAAGGAGAGTTTGTTGTGAAGAAAGAACTGAAAGAAGAAAAGTCAATTGGAGTTCAAGTCTCTGAAGATGACCTTGAGTCAATTGACTTGAATCAAGATGACTTGAGTGATTTAAGTGATCAAATTACTGAGGAGGAAATTAAAGCTGCTGAAAAAGGAAGAGGATTCAAGAAACCAGAATACATTGACAAACTTCCAAAGTATCCACCTGTCACATCAAGAATGAAGAAACAAAATGAAATAACCAAGAGAGGACATGTGTCGTTTGATATCTGTGAAGGATCAAAACCAAGTTATAATGCAGTGAGACCTCCAAGCGAAGCTCTATTGGAAAGAATTAAACAGAATAAAAAATTGAAAGAAGTTGAGACAGTTGCATGTGAAAATTTTATTCCTGTTTACCCTATTTTCCCAAGTGTTGAAGACTTTGACATTGGAGAAGTAGAAACAATGGAGGAATATGAAAAGAGGAAATCAAGACAAAGGAAAAACATAGAGGAAGAACCCTTAAGTATAAGAGAAAATGTTTTTGTTAAAGGGAAAGTGGAAAGAAGTGACATAAGGATAGCTGAATTTGTTCCCTTCTCAATTGATTTTGACAGTTTAAAATCTAAAAAGACACTTGGAGTTGATTCACCAAGACCAAGTGAAAGGTTCAAGAAACCAAAAGAACATGAAGTATTCAAAGGAAAGGTTTGTGCAAGAAGTGTGATGAATATGGTCATCATACAGACTCCTGTAATGAAAGACTTAAATTCAAGCCTTTTCATGTCCCATATGAAACAAAATATGGACAAGACTTTGTGGCCTATAAAATGAAGTATGAAAAATATTTGGGCATGGGAAAGGATTGTGCAGAGGAAGTTCTGGAAAAAGAGAGCCAAAGGCATTCACTAAAAGTCAAGAAACATGTGATCAAACCTGTTAACAAGGTTAAATCTCCAGTGAAGCATGTGAAAACTGTTAAGAAAGACTCTCATCCATTGAGAACAATCCTAAAAAGGGATAATCAGTCTGTCAAATCTGATAGTTCTCAAAGATCATCAAGCAATGAGAATACAAAAAGACATGTGATATCTAAAAGGAAACCAACAGAACTCACTGGCGATGAGAATTTTCTGTTAAAGTATGGATATGAACCACAAGGTTTTCTTTGGAAACCTAAGCCGGAGATTAAGGTTGAGATAGTTGCTGATGTAAGAGACTACTCTGAAAAGAAGGACTATGTGATAAAAGAGTGTGACACTGACTCAGCTGAGTACCAGAACTCAACATCACTAGTTAAAACTCAAAGAGAGTGTGGTTATGAAACAGACAATTCAGACAATCTAGAAATCACTCATGAAGATCCGGAACCAACTACACTCACTTCCCAAGCTGTGTCTGAAACTGAATCTGATGAGCTGCAAGTTGATAAGGCTTGCACTTCATCACTCAACTAATCAAACTTTCTTTGTATGTGCAGGAACAGTCCACTCCTCTGAATGACATATGGTACATGGATAGTGGATGTTCTAGTCACATGACATGTGACAAGAGATCTCTTGACAATTATGAAGAAAAGTATGAAGGTCCAGTAGCTTTTGGGAGTGATGAGAATGGTGGAAAGATTTTTGGAAAAGGAATCTTAACAAATGGGAAAGTCTCATTTGATAATGTATTTCATGTTGAAGGTCTTCAGTACAATCTGCTGAGTATATCACAAATGTGTGACAAGGGATACAAAGTCAGTTTTGATGATTCACACTGTTTCATTCTAAAACCTGAGTTTGTGACTCCACCTGAAATGATTATGATAATGGCACCAAGAAATGGTAACTTGTATGAATTGAATATGAAAGAAGCAATTTCAAGAGGAGGTGCATGTTTTGTTTCCAAAGCCACTGAAAACGAGTCAAAATTGTGGCATAGGAAACTGTGTCATGTGAACTTGAAGAACATAAACAGACTTGTTAAAGGTAAGCATGTCATAGGCTTACCCACAAGAGAATTCAAATTGGAAGATCACTGTAGTTCATGCCAAAAAGGAAAACAACACAAATCTACTCATAAGCCAAAGCTCATCAACTCAATTGATCAAGTACTTGAATTACTTCACATGGATCTTTTTGGTCCTGTAAGTGTACCAAGTATAGGGAAGAAAAGATATTGTCGTGTGATCATTGATGTCTATTCAAGATACAGTTGGGTTTATTTCCTAAGTACCAAGGATGAGACTGCAGAGTTGATTAAAGGTTGTGTAACAATGATTGAGAACAAGTTGAATAAGAAAGTCAAGATGATGAGAATTGACAATGGCACTGAGTTCAAGAATGGAGTTATGCAAGAATTCTGTGCAGAAAAGGGTATACTACAACAATTCTCAGCTCCTAGAACTCCTTAACAAAATGGTGTAGCAGAAAGAAGAAATAGAACCTTGATTGAAGCTGCAAGAACCATGTTAGCTGATGCAAATTTTCCTATCACTTTTTGGGCTGAAGCCATAAATACAGCCTGCTATGTTCAGAACAGGGTACTTGTCAACAAAAGGCATAACAAAACTCCATATGAAATATTTCACAACAGAAAGCCTTACATTAAGTTTTTCAAGCCCTTTGGATGCAAATGTTTTCTACTGAACACAAGAGACTATTTGAACAAGTTTCAAACAAAGTCCCTGGATTGTTTCTTTGTTGGATATTCTACACACTCAAAGGCTTACAGAGTTTATGTGAAAGAACACTTGAGTGTTATAGAATAATCTGATATTATTTTTAATGAGAATCAATTCAATATAGTTGATGGTGCATCATGGCTGTTTGATCATGAAAAGTTAATAAGGTCTTTCAAGATATATCCTGAAGACCAGTGAAATTGAAGAGAAAAAGAAGAAATCATTGGACTTGGAAGAATTATGGAAAAAGGTTGCTAGAAATGAAAAGGAGTATACTTTTGTGAAGAATTCCTCATGTGAAATTGGTGAACCTGATCAAGAAAACAATCACAATGTTGAACATGATCATACTGAGAACAATCAAGACAATCAAGATGCACAAAATGATCAAGTTCAGAATAAGGGTGACACAAGCAACCAAGCAAGTGGAGAAGAAGATGCATCTACAGCAAGATTTCAAGATCTATTTCAAAGATTGAACTTAGAAAACAATGGTGCATCTACTTCAGGACAACATAATGATGAAGCACCAGAATTTCATGATGCTGAAGCTGATTTGATCATTGAAGAACCAGAGCTCAATGAAACAAATCTTGACACAAATTTGTCTAGAAATATGATTATACAAACACCTTATGTGGAAAAGAATCATCCTTTTGAAAACATCATTGGTGATTTGTATGAAAGAGTTACAAGAAGTTATTCTGAAATTGCAAACATCTATCTTTACTCCTGCTTTCTATCCCAAATAGAGCCAAAGAACATTGCTCAAGCACTAAAAGACAATATTTGGGTAGAAGCAATGCAAGAGGAACTGGCACAGTTCAGAGACCTACATGTGTGGGATCTTGTTGATAGGCCAATAGACAGATATGCAATAGAAACCAAATGGGTTTTTAGAAACAAAAGGGATGAAAGGGGTTTGGTGATTAAGAACAAAGCTAGACTTGTAGCACTGGGATGTCTTTAAGAAGAAGGAATAGGCTTTGAGGAAGTTTTTGCTCCTGTTGCAAGACTTGAAGCTATCAGGATTTTTCTTGCATATGCTGCCTCAAAGAACATTAGAGTGTTCCAGCTTGATGTTAAGTCTGCATTTCTTAATGGAAAGATTGATGAAGAGGTGTATGTAGCTCAACCTCCAGGTTTTGAGGATCCAATGTATACAAACAGGGTGTATAAGCTAAACAAAGCCCTTTATGGATTGCATCAGGCACCTAGAGCATGGTATGATGAGCTGTCAAATCATCTTCTTGAAAATGGTTTCAAAAGAGGAGCCATTGACTAGACACTCTTCTACAAAAGAAAGGGATCAGACTTGCTTCTATTACAAGTGTATGTGGATGACATCATCTTTGGATCTACAAATGAACAAATGTGCATGGAGTTTGAAGGGGTAATGAAGTCCAAATACAACATGAGTTCTATGGGAGAAATGAACTTCTTTCATGGATTGCAAGTTCAACAGAAAGCTGAAGGGATCTTCATTCACCAAAACAAATATGTGCAGGACATCTTGAACAAGTTCAACTGTCATGAGTACAAGACTGCTTCAACTCCAATGGACACCAAAGAAAAGATGATTGCAGATGAAAAGGGGTAGCCTGTAGATGAACATGAATATAGAGCCAAAATTGGATCTCTGATGTATCTGACTGCAACAAAACCATATATCATGTTTGCTGTATGTGTGTGTGCAAGATTCCAATTAAGTCCAAAAGTCTCCCACATGAATGTTGTTAAAAGAATATCAGATATTTGAAATGAAGACCAGACTTAGGGATTTGGTATCCAAAGAACCAATCTTTTGATCTAATTTCCTACACTGACAGTGACTATGATGGCTGCAACATGAGCAGAAAGTCAACCTCAGGAGGATATCAATTTTTGGGTGAAAGGCTAGTGTCATGGCAATGCAAAAAGCAGACTACAGTCTCAATCTCTACTGCTGAAGCTGAATATGTTGCTGCATCTGCCTGCTGTGCACAAGTTCTATGGATTCAAAATCAGTTGCTGGACTATGGTTTGAATTTTCTGAACACCCCTATTCTTATTGACAATACTGCTGCATATTTTACTGTTAAGAATCCAGTTCAACATTATAAAACTAAGCACATTGAAATCAGACATCATTTCATCAGAGATTGCAGTGAAAAAGGTTTGATTGAAATGCAAAGAGTTGATACAAGTGACAATTTGGCTGACCTATTCACCAAACAACTTCATAGAACCAGGTTTAACTTTCTTTTAAAAGCCCTGGGAATGATCAACTCTGATGAAATCTGATTAAGGATGTGTGCCTAGCTGTGTGTCTCTCTGTGTTAACTGATTATGTTGTTAGAGATTACACATATTGAATGTTTAGTGAATATGTTTGATTATGTTGCTTAATTATGTTACTTGAGTATGCTATTAAATATGTTAACTGTTATGTGCTTTGACTGATTATGTGTGAAAAATTTGACATGATTGAATGGACTTATATGTTTGCATGTTTATCAGTTAATGTGCATTTGTGATGTCAGGATAAGTGTTCTTGTTATGAATTACTTGTTGATGTAAGCTTATCTGATATCATTGCTTAATTGCTTGAATATGTGCTTTATCTGATCTTATGATGTTATTAAGACAAGTTGGAATTTGATTGTTAGTATTGTCTACTTGTCTTGATGATTTCATGTTTGATTAAGATTTGAATATGTTACAACTGTTTGTGTCAAAATGTGTTTTATGTCAAAATTAAATGATGAAATGAAGATTTTCCAATGAATTTTACATAAATACTCTATTTTGATCAAAACATGAGCATGTTGTTAATGGTGAAGAGATATGATAAGATTATTCAGTTCAAGCTTTAAAAGAAGCTTAAAAGAAGGATTTTTAAAGAGAAGTCTCAAGAAGTTGTTTTTGCTGAAAATTATGTCATTTGCCAAGTTGGAAGGACATGCACTTGTGTATGTTTGGTCCTTAAATCTCTACAGATTCAAAGGATAGACATTGACCTGAAAACTGAATGCATTTGGGGCAATTATGACTTGTTTCTTATTCCTTCACTTAAAACTATGTCAATAGCTCTGACTTTGAAAGGACATATATTCACATGTATGTTTGGTCCTGTTGACCACTGTTGGTCAAACAGGATAGCCATTAACCTGACAATAAAGAGGTATTGGGGTGATTGAATATTAAACTGTTTTTATATAGGAAATGATAGTACATTGACTGCTTAGCCAATCATATGGATTTAATAGGCTAAAAGGACCATAGTATAGTCATTAACATGTATGGTTGCTTTCCCATGATGATGTAAAATCTGAGGTGATATAAACATAATGAATATGCTAATCTTTATGTGGAGATACATAGTTGTCTTTGCATGTCTCAAGATAAATCTCTCCAAATGATAGGCAGAAAAGTGATTACCCAGTCATACACGAGCCTGTTGTTATTTGGTCAACCAAAAATGAAGCATCTTTAATTATGACAAAGAACAAAGTTTAAGAAAATTTGAGAAAATATCAAAAACAAGGGGAAGTATGAATAAATCAACCAAGAAGTTGATAAGTGTTTTAAATATTTTATCAAACAAGAGGGTTACAACTAAGAACTACAAAGATGTTGACAAAATCAGTCTCATCTTGAATGAAAGGCATGTTATTAACAGTAAGTCCAACGTTCAACCTCTATATATGTTTGAATCTCAAAATAAAAAAAATTACAAAAAGATCCAATAAGTTCTGTCATACAAAAACAATTTTTGACCAAATACAGGAGGTTGGAGTTAAATTGGGGTGATCTAGGGAAAGCCAAATAAGCTTTGAGAAGAGATATGAGGCATCATAGCACAGTGTTGACCATTAATGCATTATGCTTAAATTGAACCTTAATAATATCACCAAAGAAATGAAATTCATGCTAAGTTTATACCTGCTGTTAACCTATCTATGTTGTCATAATAATGCTGAGAATGAAGTATTGAGAAAGCTACTTAGTCAATATGATCTCATTCTTGAGATCTTTTCATAAAATGGAAGAAACTGTTTTGAAGAGAAATATAACTGAAATTTGATCTCTAAATGCACCATTTGCTCTTAAACTATGATCTTTAATGAAAAATATATTTTGACAAGTGGTTTAAGTCAAAAAGTGTTGCATTTTGCCTTTAATTGGCTGAGTATGTAAGTTCAGGTAAGGTTTGATGTTTTATAACCTTTCCGGGCACAAAACAGATGAATATGTTTTAATATGTTACTTCGGGTAAGGTTTGATGATTTATGACCTTTCCGGGCAAGCTTAGTCATTTTTGACTAAGTTTATGATTTTCGGGCATGCTTTGAAGTGTTTACACTTTCCAGGTAGAGTACACTGTTGTACTTATTTCCCGAGCAAGCTTGAAGTCTTGAGATGATTATGTGGTATAGCTAGTTTTTAACAAGATATTCTTGTTTCGGGAAAGCTTTGCATTTTATATGCTGATTGTGAGTTCAAGCAAACTTTGTGACCTTAAGTTAGTACACTGAGTAAGCTTTGTGATTTATGTGAATATGCTGTTAGGAAAGGTTTGTTAATCTTTCCAGGCACACTTATATATTATTATTTAAGTTTGTCATTTTCGGGTACGGTTTGACATGTTGAAATTCCCTCGAGTAAGGGTATACCTGATGATTGAATGTGTTTATCCTAGCAAGCTTAGTGCTAACATTGGATTTTCGGGCAAGCTCTTTGAAATTTTAGACTATAGCACACTTAAATGTTTATGTGTTTTAATTTCATTCGGAGCATGCTCTGTGATATGTGTGTTTATGATTTCTTTGAAATTACAAGTGTTTTCGGGCAAACTTTGTTTTCCGGGCACACTTTATATTTCGGGTACACTTTTGTTCCCTCAATATACTTGGTAATTTCAAAACATAACTTTCCGAGTACATTGTCTGCTAGAAATCCTTTTTCGGGCACACTTTGTACTATATGAAGGTTATTCGGGTATACTTTGCATTAGAAAGGTGTTCGGGCACACTATTCTCTTGAATGGTTGCTCGGGCACACTATGTTTTCAAGTATGCTTGATTGAATATGTTATTTGGTATGATAAAATTGATTATGATTCTTATTAGGGTTTATGCTAGATAAGTTTTAATTTGAAATTGAGAAATCTATATGGGTGTCTTTATTGATTCCTAGTAAGGATGTTTATTTGATGTTTATACTTGATTATTTATCTTGTGATTAAGTTCTCAAGAAATCTAGTATTTCGGGTAAGCTTTCTTCATTATGTCTTAACTTTAAATTAATTAGCTTGATCGAGAAAGGTTTATAAATAGAAGGATTCGGGAAAACTTTGTATATTAAAAAATGAAAATTTTCCAAGCAAAGTTTGACCGAGTAAGCTTTGTAAGTGGATGTATACCGAGTAGACCTTGAAAAGAATAATTCAGAGTAAGGTTTTACTACCTCAAAAGATAAATATTGTTTTTAATATATCAAGTGGATAATGTTACTGTATGACAGCTAATAATTCACAAAAAGACAAAGAGCATTTAAAACCCACTTTCAAAAGGTATATAAGAGGGAGTTAGGCAAAATTTTCAACATTACTTTTCCCTCTCTCTCCTTCCACTGCAAACTGCTTACTCGCAAAGAAACCTAACCGACTTATCGCATTTTGCTTCAATCCAAACCCTAACTTGTATCAGCCCTCTAATTCCGACTCGGTAAGCAACATTAATGTGTTTTCCGACCACGATTAGACTATTATGGGCTTTGATTATGTATTTGATTACTAATACTCTGTTTATGTGTTTAGGTTATAAATTTGTCGAAGAACAGGTTCTTGATGAAATTTCTCACTTTCTTCTTCATTTTTATACATTGAAATTATCTTAAGTACTGAACTTTATGACTAATTTCATTTTGAATATGTTTGATTGTATTGTTTAGATATGGCAGAAGAAGAAGAAGTTCAACCTAAGTATGCTTTTGAGAAGAAACACAATATGTGTGCACTTTTACAAGTCACACTTGACAACGAGCCAGTGGCACCAATGATAACCTGGATGGCTCGATCAAATGTCAGATTTGCTTTCACTGAAAGTCCTGTTATCTACAAAAATCATTCATTGGATTTCTGGAGATCTGCAAGACTAGTTGATGATGTTAATGGTTGGAGAATTGAAGCAACAGTTGCAAGACAAGAGATACAAGTCACTGAAAGAATGATTAGACGTTGCTTGCAGTTGCGCGATGATGACCATAACCATATATACTTTAATACTGATCACCTCATGAGAATTTTTGAACAGACGATGGGATATTAGGGGACAATACATGAGGGGAAATTTCAAAAGGGAATGTTCCCTATGTTGTACAGATTTTTGATACACCATGTAATACGAGGGTTTTCTCCACGGAAAGGGTCATGGACTCTGATGAGTCGTGATCTAGCTAATGCCACTATTGGTATTGTATATGATCTGCATTTTAACTTTTCAAAGATGATATTTGAAGGCATGGTGGGAAATTTAAAGAAGGCTGAGGTAGATAGATTTCTGCAGTATCCAAGGTTTCTATAGATAATTTTTAATCAAGAATTGCAAGATCTACCCACTATTGGCATAACCCACCTACTCCAGAACCCTGACACTTACAAGAGAATTAAGAATCGGGGTGTGGCCAATCGATTCAATGCTGAAGTTCCTTTTGAGATTTTACCATGGTTATTAGACCATAATTTGGATGTGATGCCTATGCCTGAGTTAAGCTTAGAGGAGGAAGAAGTTGATGATGTTGAGAGTGATGATGATGACTCTAATGATGGAGATGATGATGTGAATGGAGATGATGGAGGAGCCGGGGTAGCTATGGACATTGTTGCACCTGATCAGGGGGAGCAAATTGAGCAAATTGATCAGCCTATTCCAACACCACCACAGTCACCACCACACCTTGACCAACCAATTATACCACCAACACCACAAACACCACCAACATTTAGCCCAAGTCATTCTGATCCATTCATTTCAAGCCCACCTCATACACAATCACCACCACCATCCTTATTCCAAACTCACACCACAGAAAAACCTAAGTTTGAACATTTCACCACATCACCACCTTCAACACCACCCACTGACACTGACCTTCTAACCTTGTTGAAAGAAAATGTTGAGTTGAGAAGAAGAAATGAGGAGGTGACAGAGGAGAATGTGATGCCGTTAGAGAAGGTGCAAGCTAACTTAAGAATTCAAGCCCTGGTGCAGGAGGTTGAGAAGACCTCAGCTGCCCCAAAACAGGGGGAGAATGAATCTATACCAACTGTCTCTGGTGTAAATGTTAAAGAAACTGGAACAGTTGTTGAGACTGCGGACAGTTTAAAATTGATTATGACTGAGTATGATGATGAAGAGGAAAGTAGTGAGGAGAGGAGGATTGAGGATGAAGAGTATGATGGTGACAGATCAGATGTTGGTGAACAAGACTATGATTACAATGAAGAAAGAATTGATGAGGAGAATGTTGAGAGAGTGGATGAGACTGAAAAGACAAATGTTGAGGAAAATGTAGAGAATGTAGCTGCAACTGATATGGCTACTGATGTCTTAATTGACATGCAAATTGGAGTTGAGACAACTGAAGTGTTAAATGAAGGAGATACTGCTGTTGAGGAGCCCATCACTCAAACTGAACAACTAGAAAGCTCCAAGAGGGCAGAGTATGATCCTGAGTTAGAGGCTCTAGAAAAAGAAATTGATGACTATGAACAGTCTGAGGATGAAGAGGACGTAAGGAGAAGGATTGAGAAAGGTAAGGCAAAAGTCAGTGTAGAAGAGCCTGTTGAGGCATATCAAGAAAAAGATGTGTTGTTTACAGATGATGATACTGCTGATGCTAATGCCCTGAGAGAACAAGAGAACATCTTAAGGGAAACAAGGGATAGGGAAATTCTAGCCCAGTCCATGACTCCTGAAGAAATTGCAGAACAGGAGATCTTGATCAAACAAGCCAAACTTGCAGAAGGAATTTCTGATGATGTGGCTGATCAAGAAGTAATTGACGCCTTGATTAATCTGAGAGAGCAAGAGGAAGCTGAAAAATCATTCGCTATGGTGGTTAGCAAGTTTCAATCTGAAAGTCAACAATCAGAAACTGCTGAACCAACCAATCTGAATACTGGTCTGATTATTGAAGAAGAAATTGGTGAGTCCATTGCTTCAATGGCTGCCAAGAAATGGACTGAGCAAGTAAAAGAAGATCTGAAGAAGAATCCTACTGACAGCTGGTCAGAAAGGGTGAATGTTCCTGAGCCTCATGAAACACTTAACCAGAAAAGAGAAAGACTTTCTAAACTTCATGAAGAATTTGCTGAAAAAGTCAATAGGTTTGCCAAGACCTACATGACGAGAAAGAGGACATATGAGCAGCCTGAGCATGAAAAAGCTGCTAAGAGGGGCAAGTGGGATGATAAGAACAAGTATTTTGTTGAAACACCAGAAGATGAATCTAGTCCTATAAGGGCTGTCCCACTACAAACCTTGCAATCAGGTGAAAGAGTTCAAGGTGTCCCTGATGTGCCAAACAGAAGTGAACCAGATCATCCACCTTCTGATGAACCAAAGATTGATGCAGTGAATGATTTAACTGAAGAAGAGGATGAGTCTGAGGATTCAGATGGTTATGATGATGACTCTGAGAATAATCAAGGAAAAACTGTCAAAGCTGCTAATGTTATGTCCCCACATGTTGAAATGATTGATGAACAGAGGACTAACATTGAACAGAGTTTGATGGAAGAAAAAATTGAATAATCCTATGGTAAGAAAGTTGAAGGCTATTGGTGTAAGCTTTGAGAGCATTGCCAAATTGAATGACGATGAACTGAAAAAGAGACTGGATGAAGAAAATGATAAAATTAAAAGAGTCATCCAACAAAAGAATAGAGATGATCAAAAATTTAGAGAATACTTGAGAAGACATAGTTATTCAGAGAAAGATCTCACACATTACAGATTTCGCCAGCTTCAAGATCTGTATAACTATGAAAGAGAGAAGGTGATTGAGAAATGTGTTAAAGAGAATGAGAAACTTGAAAAGATTGAAATTTTGAAGAAAAAGTTTGAAGGAATGTGTGGATACCTGCTGGAGAGAGGTATGAAGCCTGAAATTGTTGAGCATCTGTCAAGAGAATCAGTGGTAGACCAGTATAATAAATTGAAGAGAAAAGAAAAGCTGAAAAGAGCTCAAACTGAAAGGTCTACCAAACATGCTGAAGAAACTGATGAACCTCATGCTAAGAAAAGAAGAATTCAAACCTTGAGGAAGAAGACAAAAGAACAAGTCAGATCAGTTGAAACCCCTACTCCTCAAGAAGTAAAGCTTGAACCTGAAGATGAACCATTTGTTCCTTGGGAGAATGAAGAGATGATCAACATTCTGAGGAACATAATGATCAATCAAAAAGGAATGAGTGAAGCAGACTTTAATGTATTGGAAAAGGAGGATCTGAAAAACATTTTCTATCTTCGAAAGACTGAATGGGAAAAAAGCTTTAAGAGTAGGTGAGAACCCAAGATACTATGCAGATGGAAGATTTGTGCTTGCTGGGTTGGCAAAAACTTCTGGAATGACAAAAATGTTACTAGAACTAAAGAACATGGAGTAGATGTTGTTGAACTTGCCAATCTTCCAACTGAAATGGTAGAGGCCATCTACATAAAGTTTTTCAACTTAAGGTCTGGTAAACCAAAGAATTCTTTTCCTTTTAGGCCTCCAATTTCAAGAAGATTTCCACAAGGTGGAAGAGGTCAATGAGTGTAACACCCCGTAACCGCAGCGGAAACGTAAACGGGATGCAACAGACACATCTGATATCAACAGCATTGCTTATAAAGAAAACACCACTACAATAATTTAAACGTATTACATTGTTCCGAGTTTCATTACCGACTAGGCGTTATCACATAAGTTTTACCAATAGTATGTTAACATGTTTAATACAAAATATAGACCCTTAAGCTTCCACAAAATAGCACATATCATCAAGCACATATCACTCATTCCAATTTGGGTGTACCTAGAAAGCATGTAAAGAAAACGGGTCAACTACGAATAGTTGGTGAGTTTCACTAATTTAAATAAACCATGACAAATCATTTTAATAATCATAAATTAATGATGTAATTATGCTGAGCCTACAAGTGAAAACTCTCTTAACCCAGAAACGCATTTAATAACCTCTGTGGACACTGTTAACCCAGAAACACATTTAATAACCTCTGGGGACACTGTTAACCCAGAAATATATTTAATAACCTCTAGGGACACTGTTAACCCAGAAATACATTTAATAACCTCTGGGGACACTGTTAACCCAGAAATACATTTAATAACCTCTGGGGACATTGTTAACCCAGAAATACATTTAATAACCTCTTGGGACACTGTTAACCCAGAAATACATTTAATAACCTCTGGGGACACTGTTAACCCAGAACACTGTTTCGGGCCTTACAATATTAGCAACTCAGACAATTACCATCTAGATACATTACCGTACGATTCCCGTACAATAAACATTATATAATACATTCATTTCCATGCGATCGGCATGTACTTAAACACTTTGATAAAAACATGCTTTCCGCCCCGGGAAAATATTTAAATCAGTTCAGTAAAAAGGGGCTCGTGAAACTCACCTTTTTGTGAGCAAAGATGTAATACTGTGCACAGCTACCGGTCCGGATCTGTAATACGATCCCTAAGTCGTTACTACACAATTTCTATTAATATAACTTAAATTCGTGTTAACCGGTACGTCTGGGGACACTGTTAACCCAGTACCGTACACGATCCGGGGAAAATGTTAACCCCGAAACACTTCTCAGGACTTAGATTGTGATATCACTTAGAGTTCTTTAGTCAACATTACCATTAGTTTGTTTTCTCGTTTTGCGTGCCTAGCACGGTTAACCGTCTTTATGTTTTAAAAAATGAGTTTGGTCACATACGACCCGAAAATAGTTGTTACTGATATTTTAATTAAAGTGGTGAAATTAGAGCTCGGTTTAGACACCCCGTTTGGCCGCGGGGCCCGTTTCCGTCTTTAGTATACCGGAAACTGCTAAATCGGGTAAAATTACCCAAATCATCCGAATTACTTTCGGATGATTTATTATTACTTGATTAACTTAGTTTCATGAAAATAGTCCATTTTTAGGGTTTTTATACACCAGTTAGCTCGCTTAGGCGAACTTTGCCGGTTTACCGCGTTTTAAGCTTTAAAAGTTTGTTTTTATGTTCTGATTAGCACAAATAATTATCCGTTTAGTCTCGGATCTTGAAATTTTGCACAAATCAGTTTTTGACAGTAAGAAATTTTATAAAAATAATTCCAGAATTAATTTTTATATTTAACATTTATTTATCTATTTTTAAACGTCATTTAAACACCAAATATGTCGAAAATACCAAACAACCTTAGAAAAATCCCAAATTTTTCTGGGATAACTCCTGCCATCCACATAGTTCCCAGTAATTTTTACAGAACCAAAAACTCATTTTTCATGCCATTTTCACCAAAACCGAGCTAGAAAACCCTAGAACTCGTTTTACCGAAAAGCCTACTTAGAATTCTCCAATGGACCTGAAATTTTGTGTGTGACTTTTATATGTTATAAAAAGCATATCTGAATTTTTCCAGAATTTTTCATGATGTTTAGCTATTTTCACCATTTTTAGCCAAAACCAAGCATTAAATTCACCAAATATTCATCCTTTATCCAAAAATTACCAAAATTTCACAGATCTCATATTTTCATGTGTAGATCATCTCTGTGAAATTTCATGACCCAACTCTAAGTCTACCACAATCTGTCCAAATCACACAAATCATACGAAAAACCGAACTACCTTGTGTTTCTAGCTTTAGATCGCAAAGATCTTGCTTTCTAGCCTTTGCTAGCAACTAG
>NW_027500444.1:0-41850 GCF_021521415.1 Bidens hawaiensis
ATCCAGATGTCAATTCACAAATGCATGACTAAAATTATACAACTATAATGAAGTACAGTGAGTGACACGTTTGTTATTTTATTGGTTTTGGTTGTATGCAAACTGAATTTGAATCTGTTGGTTTCTATTTATGAGATTATTGGATGTAATTAGCATGTTTGATGCTAGAAATATGTTGTATTTGATTAATTTGAATATGTTGGTTTCCAATACTGGATTTAAATTTCAACGTTGAAGGCCTTTTTTGTTTAAATTTCAGCTTATTTAATGTTTTCAGTTTATTTTAGCAGTCTGTAGACGTTAAAAACAAGCAGTCTTCTTCGTGCAGACTGTAGAGGTTTGGTCCACATCTTCTGCTACAGATGAATGCAGATGTGATCCACAGGCTGCAGACATGTTACCTCTGAAAAAACAAACAACACCTTAGTGTTATACCACTTATGTTCATGCGTGACTATAAATAGAGGACATGTGATTGTTTAGAGTTAGAGATCTTGAGAGTAGCACGATTGTAATCAAACAACCAATCACTGATGATTATTAGAGATTACTTTACGTTTCTGTGTTCTTAATTAGACTGAGTGTTATGGAGAACCCCCAATGACACCCTCACCCTCCATTTGACTGGGTTGCAGGCTTTGGCACTCCCCATTGACGTTACTCTGTTGGCGCTCAAAAGGGCTCTACCTTTTTGGAGGTGATGTGTAAATTTATCTATATTACTATATAATATATATTAGATGGGCAAAAAGGTCATTTAACCAAAAACTCTTAAAATTAAGATTAAGAGGTACAATTATTTGAAGCATTGTGTACAATTCATTTTAGCTTATGAAGTTTGAAGGTAGGAAAACGCGGCCAGATCCAAAATTTGAAATTCAAAGCCTTAAAAACATACATACAAACAAGACCTCACATAACACTACAAACCCTAAATCGCATCTAAAACTCAAACCGTTAGGGGTCTACACTTAAAATCGATGAATGGGAGTATCTATATTGCACTCGGTTTGAGTTAGATTCGAGAAAGGGGGAAGAACCGTCGGCCTAGGGTTTCGATTAAGACTCACAGAGGTATGTATTCGGGTTTAATTACATTTTATGATGATGCTAATTGACTGGGACTGATCTATGGCTGTGATTTGAAGATGTAACTGATGTTTAAAGGGAAGCTTCTTGGGGTCGGATGGAGGACAACCATCACTGGTATGCAGTTATGTGTCGTTTTTAACATATGCTTTATTCAATACTCTCCCAATTCTTGGATATTCTGAGCTAACTTATCATTAAATTTAGTTTTTTAAGTTGCAAAAATTTCATCTAGGACTTTGATTGTAGCATGTTTGAGTTGAATTCTCTGGCTTTGTTCACCATCTTTAACCTCCCTTCCATTTCTTGTATGTTGTTTTAGGGTTTTGACATGGGTTGACTGCTTTACTTAGAAACATGAAGAAAACAAGATTGTTGCTTTTTAAAGTTACATGTAATGCTCATTATAGTGTCTTCAATAAATAATTTAAATGAATGTAGTTTATTTTACCCATTGTAGTTATTTTGTGAATTTTAGATGGTTTGTGAGTAGATTCTAATATAATCATACATTTTTCAAATGATAATTGACAACATTTAAGTTGGTTTTTCTAGGTGTAAATTAATCTTGGCAAAATCAAACTCTGGTGGAAATGATGTACATTGAAATGACACCTACAAATTGTCGAACAGAAAGGTATTCGACTTTTTTATATATGTTATTAATCTCATTTTAGAACTAAAAACATATGTGATTTTAGTGATGTAGGTAAAAAATGGGGATAGATCTTAGAACTTGTTTACTTAAATACTTTAACTTGTTTGCTTGTTTTTATAGATTTGAAAATGGAAATGCACGTTTATCTTTTGGATGTTGGATGCAAAACTGTTGGTTAAGGAGTGACACATATTCTCAGACGTGTAAGTTCAATTTATCATACGTGGAATGGTTGTTTTCAAAATTTATTGTTCATGTTACATTTTTGTGTATGTGTGCAAATAGTTTAAACTTTAAAGTGTCTAATTGATGTTAGAAACAAGTTGCTTAGACCTGGGGTTTAAGCAAGCCGAGCCCGAACTCGCTTAAGCTTGAGCTTAGAACGTGTAACTTACCATAGCTCGAGCTCGACTTGCTAAATATAATTTTCATATTTATTTTTTAACTCTCCCTCGGTGCGCCTTGAGGTTTGATTCCGTTCTTTTAAATCTTGTTGGGGTCCAAAGATATATGGCCTATTTCTTTATTTAAGAGACCTTCTCTAACAGAGCAAGTTGCAGTTTTGGAGGTTTAATAAATGTGTGCATTTGACCATACAACATTTTTAATCTACCTAAAGTACCTGAATAAACCTGTCCTTGCCCAACTTGATCTCATACCAAAATAAACGTGTGACCTGTAATGGTGTAAACCGTAGTCGATATGATATACTAACATAACTGAGAAGATGACAACCTTGCTGACTGAATAAGATATTTCTTTTTAAAAAAAACCAGTTTTAGTCAAATTATTAATTTTTCAAAACACTCAAATAAAAATGAAAATCAGTCTTTTCGAGCGTGCAAGCGGCATATATGAGGGGTCAGGTTGGTCGGTGAGGCATTACGAGCGTGCACGAACACAAGTCGGGTTATGGTGATTTTCTGCTAACATTATGGTAGAGTTTACATAAGAATTATTATAGGTTTGTGTCAAAATATGTCATTTTTTTGTTTTGACAACAATTGATCAGAATGTTGTACCTAAACAACCAAAAAAGTGAGTCAAAACAGGAAACTTTTGTGTGGGTTCATAGAGGTTGGATTGGGTTAGTTTAAAACACTTTTCATATATTAGTCAGCAAGTCGGGTCGGTTAGGTAACTGGTAAATATGGGTTCGTATCAACAAAGTAACTTTTGGTGTCGCTTGAAATCAGTCGACCTATTGTTATTTTTGAAATAGTTTTCAAGAAAAGAAAGGAAACCAACTGTAAAGAGGAAGCAATCATAATAAGCTAATGAAATTTTAGGTTAGATGATGGCTAAATGAGAATTATTATAATAATGGTGTGTTAAATCTGAATTTTGCAGGTCCAATGGTGGAAGATGGATCAAACTGGAGCGTGGGACAAAGCCAAATTGTTTTGCTTGGGGCGTGCTTTGTTAAGGTGAAGCAAGATGTCGGTGTTGGATGAAGATGGATCAACAACATAATTTTGTAAGCCAAATTGTTTTGCTTGGGGCGTGCTTTGTTAAGGTTAACCTTTTATTTTATAAACAAGCCGATTCGTAATGGTTTGTAAGCGAGCTAAGTCGGATTGGTTGTAAGCGAGCGAACCAGCTCGGTTTGTAAGCAAACCGAGCTGACTCAGTTTGTAAGAAGCAGAATAAGCTCGGTTGATTGGCTCAAAGTTTAATAAAATTATACTAAGTTGTAATGAGCCTAGATGTTTCAAAAGAATATATAAAATAATGTAAATTAACAAACTTAAACTAATGAACATGAGCATAAACGAATGTTCATGGACATAAATGAACGAACTATACACACGTTTAGGGAATTTTGAAGCCGAACTGAAATGAAACGACTGAATCAAAAACCAAAAAAGCAGAAATCAGAAACTAAAAACCTTTAACCATAAAACCACAAAATCAAAACTAAACCAAAACAAAATTAAAATCTGAAACCGAATAAAAAAACGAATATATTGAAACTGAACTGACACGAAACAACCAAAAGCAAAAACTAAATAAACTAAAACCGAACAAAAATGAAACTAAAAGATGGTAACTGAAACCGAAACTAAAAACCTAATAAACTGAACACTGAAGTATGCCCAACAGTTGAAAATATTGAACCCAAAAAAAAGGAACATAAATCAAAAACAGAAAACCTTTAACCAAAGGAACAAAAAACCGAAAAAAAATCGATACTGAATAGAAACAAAACTAAAGCCTGAAACCAAACCGAATCCAGAAACTGAATATGTTGAAACCGAACTGAAATGAAACAACTGAACCGAAAACCGAAAATCAAAAATTGTAATTAACCGAAGCGAAACAAAATACCGAAAAAGTCGAAATAAACTGAAATGAAACTAAAACCTGGAACCGAATCAAATAAAGACCGAATATAGTGTAACCGAACTGATACGAAACAACCAAAATCGAACCAAAACAAAAACCGATTAAGTGTAAAAACTAACCCATGTAAGTGTAACAAATTGGTGTTATATGTTTAGTTTAAATGCATAAAAATGGTTTATATTAATTTTGTTTGTTTTAAAAGGATGCTCCTGTGCGACCGTGCATTTCTCCGTCTGAGAGGAAGCTCATTCAGGTGGCGATTGAAGTGGAAGAACATGCTCAGCGGTTAGCAATTACAAGTAAATCTTTTTTCATAATAAATATTCAATAACAACTTAACAAGTTTCCATCTAACTTAAAACTTATTAAATCTTTGAGCTGAAATTTGAAAACTTTTCAAGGGTGAATGTTGATAATGATTCGAGTCCTCATGGCTGCACCTGGAGCATGCGGGGAAGCTTAAACAAATGTAAACTAACGGATATAAACGAGTGTAAACGGGCGAACATAAACGAGTGTAGACGGGCACACATAAATGAGCTTAAATGAACGACATAAACGAGCGCTCATGAATGAACAAACGAGACATGGGTTCATAACTCTTTACGCACTTTGAATGTTATATTATTTAAGGAATTTAAGTTTTTTTTAGGAACATAGGATCTACAATATGGAGAAATAGGATTGGTTGTGGATTGAAAATGGCGTGAGGCCTTAGCAGATAAAGATAAAGGAGAATATATAATTATAGTAGCAAGGCGTGTTGAGTTTTAGCCCGGATGGTAGGTTGATTATAACTGATTTATGATTACTAATTTCTGTTTAGTCTTTTATAATGTTACTAATTTTGTAGGAAGTTGTTTGAAATGCTGATATTGTGGTCAACATATTGCCTTCAAAGCACAATATATCTCTTAGCTTGAGAGGAAAGTTCAGGTCTGCACATGTGGCTCTCTTTCAGGTTATTATTGAATGTCATTTCTATATAACATATGGGGTTTTATGTATAGTTTCTTAATTAGTAAATTAAATTTGTTTATAAGCATAGGGATGTGATTATGAGTATAAAAGATGATCAAGTAGATGCAATTCGGCTTACTATTACAATTCGGCTTTCGGTTGACACTAGGAATGGGTCCTACTCAACCTAGCTAAGTGGTTCTAGAAAGTTCCAAGTGGAGAAACTGGAGTTAAGTTTGTAGTTGTGGCCTTGTGGGTCATGTTGTAGACTGTGTGTGTATATGTTTGTATTTAAATTTATGAATTTGCAATTCTGTAAGATTTTTGGAAGTATTAAATCCTTGCATTTTGAAATAATTCAAGATTTTATCTTTTGGTTTTGTTTGACTTTTATTCTTACTTGCATATATTTGAATTGCACATTGGCGAAGTATGGTTGGGGTAGGGGTGGCCCCGGCCCCCTTCGTTTTTTGACGCAATAGTGTAAATTTACCCGTTTTCAACCGAAAATTTGATCCCGGGCCCCTCTGTTTACGGTTTTTTTAATGAGTATTTTTGTCCGCCCCCCTCGACATTTTTGTCCAAGCTTCGCCACTTACAGAGTCAAATTTATGGAGGATTCTGAAGTTTGCCTTCAAACAAGCCATTGGATAATTTAGAAAGTTGGATTAAACTACTCATCCGCATTTGTTTCTTTTCTTTGATAATGAAAATGCAACTGGATTGTTCGCGTTTGACTTTTTCACCCAGGTCAAATTGTATAGTTTCTTATGGATACACAAGGGGTTGAATCACTATTATGGTAGCGCATCAAGTTAGTAAATTTCCTTCATATCATGTCGAGTTTATCAAATAGTTCTCTGTTATGTCTCTTATCATATATAAAATTTTAACTGTATGTGTAATACACTTTTTGTAAGATATCACATATTCACATGGATAAAAAAACTATCAGAATTCAGAAATAGTATATAATATGTCACGAGATATTAATACACTACTAGAAGAAATTAATCATGTTGTAATTTGTCGCTCTCGCCAGACCCGCCGCATCGCGCGGGTATCTATTAGTATGATTATATCTATAAGGACAATATGAACGCTCTAACTGAAAAGCAAACTCTTAATTAAATGTCAAAGCATCCAAACACAAACCACCATATATGATTTTACCAATTCAAACATCAAGCTCATTAACTCACAAACACACACCTACACATCATCATCTCAAAAAACCTAAAGACCTAAACACTGATAGCTAGCTAGCTAGCTAATCACTGACTGATTACAGGTCTAGTGACTAATATATTAAGTCAACCGGTTCCAAATCTACAACCAAGATTTTTAAGCGCGCCCAGTCATATCTAATGCTTTGAATGACAACAAGATAGTCACGATTACCAACAGATTTAACGACGATCATAGATGCTGGTAGAATCCCATGTGGCCCCGTGAGATCTTCGATGCTCATAATTGTTGTAATCCCCATAAGATCTACTCATATGAGAATATTGTGGTGCACCAGGTGGAACTGATATTTTAACAAACAATAATAATTCATCAAAAACCGTTACAATCTGACTAATGATCAAACTGTCCATGGAGAAACGAAACACTTTACCTAGTGTATGATGAGACGAAGAACTCGGGGAAACCTCAACATTTAACCTTGATTTGAAAGAACCGTTTGATGCAAGCATGGGTGGCGTTTGCGTGTTTGCTGCTGACTTGTCTTGCCCAGAAATCTATTTTTACATAATTCAAATATTGAAAGTAAATAACACATAGAGGTAGGACTCACAGGAGTGTACACTGATCTGTAACTGGAATAATCGAACTCAAAACAAAAACTGACAGTTTGGTTTTATGTTTTCATAAAAACCGAATTTTCGGTTTGGTTTCGATTTTGCATGTAAATAAGACCGAAAAACAGAACTGAATTGAATTGAATTTATGTATTTCCATTTTAATTTTGAATGATAAGTTATTTATAAGAATTTAAAAAATAGTGTAACCCATATATTTTAGTCCAGATGTATAATAACAATAATCATTAATTGAAAAGAGAAAAAGATATTTAGCCCCAAATTCATTGTTTTATATCAAAAGGCGGGCCAAATGGTGAAACCAAAAAAACCATGACCGAACCGAACCAAAAACGAAAAAAACCAAAACCGAAAGATTTAAGAAAAGCAACCCACTCGCACCCCTATGCAGAGGTGGAAATTTGACTCATTTACTTATGAACGGGTTCACTAGCATGTCAAACGAGCATGATACAAATTTTAGATTAAAATGAAACATGCCAAATTAATCAAACCCCACCAGTGTCTTTCGAAGACACAAAATCTACTAAATCATTTAATCACTATATTATCTTGGCATTATAGTCATCCTAGACACACAGATTATTTATTAAAAAAAGTTAATCCAAGTAGATTAAGAAAAAAAGATAACTTACTCCAAATCTTAATGTTCGGTTGTAAAGAGTAACAAGTCCAGTAAACAGCTTGACAGCATAATCAGCAATTTCTTTGCTTTCATATTCTGCAAAAGCAAAACCTTTTGGTTTATCGGTTTCTCTATCTCGGGGAATGTGCAAGTCAACCACCCGTCCAGCTTGAATAAGAATATCATATAAGACCCTATCAGTTACTCGCTCATCCAAATTACCTATATATAAAAATTAAACATCAGTTATAGTCAGATGAATAACCAATTAACGGGCACGCACCACAACACTACTTTCCTGAGTTAAACTGGAAATAACACAAATGAATGAATGATCATATATATATGAAAAAGGTATCTTTATGCATACCCTTCAATTTCATCACACGCGTATGAATCAAATTAATGGAAACAAGAACCATAAAAGAAATTGACTTGAAAAAGAAATGCATCATCCTAATGGATTTGGTCCATACTACATAACACTTAATGATTATTTGCAAGCCTGACAAAGAGGACAGCTCAGGTCAGCAAACGGGTCAAACTTTTGTCCAAATTTTTCCGGAGTGCATCATAGCGTGTGCGCGGTGCAATTTTGTGCTAAAACCTAACCGAAAACCAAAGTTTCAGTCTTTTATTTTTTCAAAACCATTTGGTTTCGGTTTTTTGGGTTTTCAGTTTTTGGGTTCAGTACTTATTTTCAAGAGGACTAAAGCAACTGATTTGCTTATATTAGAGTGTATTGACCAATGGTTGAGTTAGTTAGGCTGTTACATAACTAAGAAAGCCTTGGATAGTTATGGTTGTTAGATTATATAGAGAGAGATGTAATCTTGTCTTTGTAGTATTATTCAATTAACCTAATAATAATAATCATAATCATAATCATAATGGAAGCTGTGAGTTGAGAGTAGATGTTTGAGCAAGAATGCAATCAGATTAATAATAATAATAATAATAATAATAATAATGAAAGAGTTTGGAAGGTTACCGATGTAAACTGTGCAGTTACTGTTAGGGTTTGAAGACATGACTGCCTGCCGCAACAAAGAAAGAAAGAAGATGAAGACAGAAGAAGAATACAAGTCAAGTCAAAGGGAGGAGATACTGCTGAATCTTATCATCCCAAGTAATTAACCATAATAATAATAATAATAAGATTTTATAGATATTTATGTTGTTGCACTTCAAAAAATAATTATATTTGTATTAATTTAATATGAATAATATGTATTTTAATAGGGAAATTCTCAAAATAACCATTTTTAACCAAACTTTTCTAATTCTAGCCCAATACTAAACTAATCCCCGAAATAGCCTCAATATTACATCGGATCAGACCGGAACATTACCTGATCCGGCGAAATTTGTATCCTATCACGACGCGCCACGTTGCTTGATGTTCAGTCGGATCTGACGTTTTAAGATTTTGGCCGACCGGTTAGCCGGACGAACCGTCGGAGGAAAAGACAGTCGGATCCAACGGTTCAGTTCATGCTTCTGTCGGACCCGACTTTTAATTTGTCCGACGAACCCTAGATTTTTCAATTCGAAAGTTTTTGATTTTGAGTTCTATAGTGAAATTGAACACTATGGTAGTGCCCTCCTCGAAAAACTAAGTGATTTGCACTACTTATTTGCTTGATATTGTGAATAAATTAGAAAGATGGAGATGGAGGTTGGTTATGGAGGTTTAGGGTTTGAGAAGTAGAAAATGAAGAATTCAGTCGGACCCACTAAATTACGATTAGGTCCGATGGAATTTTAAGAAACTCCGTCGGATCCATTAAAAAGTTGACACGTGAGGCGATTTTAAAAGTCCAAAAAATTCAGTCGGATCATAAATGGTTTTAGTCGGATCCGACAGAATTTTTTGGCTAGTTTGGGTATTTTGTTTGGTCTTGGGCTATTTGTGATAACCATTTTAATAACAAGGGGGTGCTTGGAATGCTTTATTTTTAATTCCTTATAACTTATCCATAAGTCATAAGTCACAACCTTGTAACTTATGTTACTTTTTCACTCACACATTAAGCAATCCCAAACATCTTTTTAACTTTTCAATAAGTTACAAGTTATAAGTTATAAAGAGGCGAAAATAAGGAATCCTAAACACCCCTTAGTTTTTGCGTTTTGTGGTGGAATTTGGTTTCTATTGCATATATATATATATATATATATATATATATATAAATGGGTACAAATAAAAAGAAGTTGTTTCCTAAGAATGGTAAGAACCAATAGAATTTTGACATTTGACATTACAACCTATGGTGAAAGAACAATTCTAGGAAACTATGTCGGTTATTGGTAATTTTAAATCTCAATCATTGATTAACATGATCCAATGACTATGATTTATTCCTAGTCTTCCTAGGAAACTACTTCTTTTTAGAATAACCCTCCCATATAATATATATATATATATATATATATATATATATATGGGTGAGATCTAGAGAGAACTCCTCTTAAAGAGAGAACTAGAGAACTAGTAAAGAATTATTTTTAACTATTTTTAAAAAATTATTTTATGATTTTTTTCCTCCGTCTAATAAGATGATATTGTTCCTAAAAAAACCGTTGATGTAATGCGTATGTGCTAATATGCATTGTATATATAAATAGTGTTTTATTGCATTTAATACAACACAAATACATTGTCTAATACACACTATTGAATATATGCGAATATGGCACTAATTGTATGCGAAACACATTATTGCATATATGTAATACAACACTAATGCACATATGCACTATATCGATTTTTTTTTAATTTTTGTATATAATATAACACTATTGCAAATATACAATACAAACAACTATATAAATGCTATTCAACACTACTTCAAATTTCAATATGCACACTATTGCACATATGCATTATAAAAAAAGTCGATGTAATGCATATATGCATTACAACGTTAATTTTTTTTATTTTTTTTTCATTTTTATATTTTTTTGTGGTGAAGAATAACAACATATAAGAAGGATGAAAGAAAAAAAATTTCAAAAATATTTTTTTAATTAAATTAAAAATACTTCATTATTAGTTCTCTAGTTCTCTCCATAAATATGGAGTTCTCTCATGATCCTCTCCATATATATATATATAAACGAAAGCTTAAAAATCATGCGTGTCGCGATGTGGTCGCTCCCCCCTTTTATGGAAGCCACCAGATTGCTTGATTTTTAAATGGAGGCTTCTCATGCACTTGACCCGAATTTACGGGTATGGGTCTTACCAAACCCAAACAGTCCTTAAACGGGTTATAACATCTCACTAAATTAAAAATAAATCTCACCAAATATTTGATATGAAAATCTTATAAAATAGGGATATACTAAAAATTAATATTTTATTTTTTTAAAAGATATGATTTATAATTAAGAAACAAATTTATATTAAAAAAAAAAAGAAGCGGGTCATGGGTTTTACCAACCCCATATAACTTTTATACAGGGTTTTAACATCTAATTTATTTGTGAAATAATTTTCATCATCAAATCCTAACTATATAATTATTAACTTTCTTACAATACATAAATTTAAAATCAAATATATATATATATATGGTAGAGATACTGTACGCTAATGCCTTAACGTACGAGAGGTACGTGAGACGCTCAAAGGAAAAAAACGGAAAAAACCTAAAACGCTCACAAAAACTTAAACGCTCAGCCAAAAACCTAAAACGCTCAAAAAACGGTCTTCGTGAAAAAGGTAAAAAATTGATCGATTAATGATCCAAAACTGTTTTTCTCGGTTAACCAATGATTAATTGGATATGTATTGACGATTCCGAGATGTTGGGATGTGATTTCATGGATCGATTCGTGAAAAACGGGATCCGCGTACGTTAATGTACGTTAAGAATTAGTGTATTGGATCTTTCCAATATATATATATATATATATTAGAAACGAGTAATATAAAATAAACCCGTAATATGAACGAAACCTTTAATATCCTACGTGTCGTGCTCTGGTCACTCCTCGCCCCTTCTCAAGCCACCAGATTGCTTCATTTGTAAATGGAGTCTTTTTATGCGTTTGAACCTGTTTGACGAGTATGAGGCTTCTAATGAAACCCAGATAGCCCACGAGTCATAACAACTTATCTTAACATTTTTTTCTTTCCTCTGCTTGCGAGACCTTGCTCACACCCACCTTATCGCTGGTGTGGATTGGAAC
Source organism: Bidens hawaiensis (assembly GCF_021521415.1). Taxonomy (NCBI): domain Eukaryota; kingdom Viridiplantae; phylum Streptophyta; class Magnoliopsida; order Asterales; family Asteraceae; genus Bidens; species Bidens hawaiensis. Next base: position 11,702 of record NW_027500444.1, read on the forward strand.
ACGAAGAAGTCTGAGCGAAGGTCTTTCTCTATCTTCACAATTGCAAAACCTTACCTTTCAATCAACGATTCCATGGCGTGATTTCATCGCTTCAGCAACACATTGCGCACTAATTTTGCAGGCATATTTTTCTTATTATGCTAATTTCAAATCGAATTCAATAAGTAAGTTGTATCATTGCCCCTAATCTATATGTATACCTAAAATTGATTGGCTTTTGTTCTATATTTAAGATCGGCCTTTGTTAACTATTAAAGATTCATAGTTCTTTATTAATTAGATTTTTTCGTTAATTTTTTTAAGGTTTTATGATATATAGTATTATTATTGTAATCAATTTCAAAAGGTTATTTCCGTTAGTGTTTAGATTAGGGTTATTTTTCGTTATGTATTTGTTAGTTGTTGAAGATCATTTGAGGTTTATGATCCCGATAACAAATTCATGACTGGATAAGTTCCTGAAACTTTACACCATTCTAAATTATGTACATTTATTATTATTATTATTATAATTACTAATTTGTATATGATAAGGGCGGTTTGTTACAATGGAACTCTAATTGATCTAGAAGAAAGTCATCGTTGCTATTCATCGATGTTAAAATATCTTGTTGCTACAAATAATATGTTTTACAACTATTAATCTTTGTTTCTATAGGTTTGACCACATCCAGATTCGTCTTGGTTTTATGTTAGATGCTTTATTAATAAACTCCAAAATTGTGATCTACAAATTTATGTTTAATTTAAATTAGAGGCTTCAAGCTGAATTAGGTTTTGCTTACTTTCAAAATTAAAGTATCAGATTATTGAATATGCTAGCTTTAATGTTTTGGGCTAAACACCTCAGTAGGGTATTCTAATGGAGTTTGACCTTAATGATCAAACCTTTATTTTTAAAATTTAATTTCATGCTGGTTGGTTTTAATTTACTTACGTACTTCAGTGGGGAATTCCAGTAAACTTTGGGTTTCATGGTCAAATAATTTCTTTTATGCAGATTGAATATAACTTATTTTAAGGATTTGGAAATTGTTTTATCTCCTAATTTATTTGCATATCAAAACTCACTTTTATTTTGACGCTTACTTAATTTGCAATGTTTTTTTTTTCACATACGTTTGTTTGACTTTTGGATTTATATGGTTTTGTTTATTAATATATTTTTTAGATAACGATATTGTTAGTGTTTGAAACTTCACTTTCAACTCAATATTACTACATGTTTTACTTATTTGTAAGTTTAAGTATCTAAATTGAATGAATGTGTTATCTGCAGTTTTGCACATAAATAAAGAAATAATATAATTTCGCATATTACAATCGGAGAATTGTTCTTGCAACTTGAGTTGCGCGCTATTTATTTGAAATAGCAATCTTATGAGAGTGTCTTGGTACTACACTCAAGGTCAATTGTTTCTACTCTATATGTAATATATTTTATGATGTGCTCTTGGGTATGTGCGTACCTTTGTATGTTGGTAATATGTAGTTTAAAACCCTTTTTAAATTAATCTTTTAATAATTGTAATGTCAAACGTGTGTTTTATCTTCGGCAAAGTTCGTCAAAAATGAGCAAAGAATACATTTTTGTTAGACAATACATGTTTTATGAGATGAGAATGAACTCTATAATTAGGTAAAAAGAAAAGGTATGCAAATTTGTTTTACCATTGGTAATTATTTTTGTTACAACAATAGTATGATCACTACCATAATCTGTTTATTAAAAAACTAAAAATAAAATAATTACTTGTAGGTAATACCAACTTTCTATTGCAAAAGAATCCCAAATTTTGAACCATTTGACATGATTAAAAAATCTTATTTCAAAAACGTTGTTTATGTTGTTTTGGGTAGCAAGTAGCACCTTACTGATATTTTATCATCAAATATCAAGCATGTTGAAAACAAGGTCAATTCTGGAATAAATATCTTCATGCATCAATATAACAATTTCAGAAAGTTAAGGTTTAAGGTGTTGGTTAATTTCTCAATTGATGCGGGTCATAAATCATAAACAGTGCAGTGTTAACAAGAAGCGTATTTGATTGAGATTCGCTCATAATGGAGGTAACATATTTGTTTACATTTAGACCAAAATATTTAGCTTCGTCTTTTAGAAAATGGGAAACACTAGGCCGTTGGCATAATGGAATCCTTAGTATTCCAGTGTACCTTATTATTACTTTGTTCATGTTCGTTCATAAAAAATAAGGACATGTACGTTCGTATTCATGCTCGTTCAATTAAAATCTAAATGAACAGTTTGCAATAGAAATGAACAAGTCTAATACATCACAATTTATCCATAAAACACATCTAAATTAGTGGCTTAAATTTACCTCATTCATTTAAACGAGCCCTTTTTATTTTCATATATATATATATATATATATATGTTTATAAAACATAAACGAACGAAAATACATCAACAAAAATAAACGAACATAACCGAATGCTCACGAACATAAATGAACAAACAAAATGCATGTTCATGTTTGTTCGTTTTTTTAAAAAAAACGAAGATGAACTTCCAGCCCAACAGTTCGTTAATGTTCGGTTCTTTTATAGGCTTAAATTAGCATGTAAGCTTATTGGAAATACATCCAGAAGTTATAATAAATAGCGTATAGTTTTAGAGTAGTAACTATAGATATATTTATATAAACACTTTTAGAAAACTTTCTACATTTACAAGCTCAAATTAACAATACTAGAAGAAAGAATAAAACATAATCCTAAAAGGGTCATATGGGTCACACGTGTTAAAAGTCGTCTGGAATTTATTGCATTGTGTTTTTGTAATCATGCTAACAGGTTCGCGCAGTCCGACCTAACCTTGACAGAATTTAATGAATACCTTGACAGAAGATGAATGTTATTTTAGCTCCATTGTATCCTCAAAATATAATTCTTCTGATAAAGAAGATTCAATAGGTATACCCAATTTTTTGTGATCATGCTTTGTAATGGTCTGTTTGTAAATGAGTCATAATATCAACTTCATATTTGGCAGGAGGGGCCATCAAGGTTAAAGCTTGTATTATCACTTGCTTCATTGAAGTACCATGTGAACTCTAGAAGTTAAGTGACAAGATTCGTATTAATAGTTTATCCTCTTTTTAAACTTGTTGGCTTAACTTCAAAAGTCAAGATTTAAAATAAAACATATATAAAATATTTTAATATTTTTAGGAAACTAGTGGTGATGGCGGCGGCGGCGGCGGTGGTGGTGGTGGCAGTGCAATATGTCACATAAGCATGCCACATATATGTCAAATAAGAATATCACGTCATGAAAACTAACGACGTTAGAATTTCGTTAGTCAGGGTTCATTGGTAGAAATAAAAATGATAAAACGTGGGACTGTCGTTATTCATTTCGTTAGTTATGATCGGCAGTGGCCAAAATGTGATAGTTTAGATTATCTAAAATCAATATATTATTTTAAAGGTGGTTGTAAATTGTTATTGACACAATGTTTGATAAAATAAACCAAGAACAAACACAAATCCCTTCAACAACCTACAAAATCTCCACTTAACAACAAAATTTGTCCTAATTAAGGGGAATATTAACTTAGGGTTTCTAATTGTTAGATGAAACGAAGGATTTGATAAAGAAGGCGAGAAAAAAATATCTCAAGACAGTTTATTATCATTATAGCGTCACTTTCAAATGACGGATTTCAATTATTACCCATTTTAATATATAAAAAATAAATAAATCTACAAAACTTTATAATACAAAAATTAATGTATAAAATATTAAAAACGTATACATTGTTAATAAAAAAATCAATTTAAAAAAACTTAGTTTTTACATATGATCATAAAATTTTTGTTAATATAATTCATAAACTAATTTAACTTCTATTATATTTGATAAGAATAAAAACTAATAAATAAATTAAATGTTCTTTTAATTCACAGCAATAACTAAACTACAAAATCTATAAATACAACAAATACATATAAGATAGTAAGAAAATCACAAACTAAACATCATACTAGAAAAAATATAATAAATTAATAATTCACCCAAAAATGAAATGATAACACATGACGTACCAATTTTAGATAGACGTGGAACTAGAATTGGTCTATAGAAATTCAAATACATCAATTTATTAAAAGCTCAATTCACTATCAAGCACAAAATACATATTTTAATAAACAAAAAACAAAATGTTGGACTGAATTTACTGACAGACACATGAAAGCCCATCTTTGGTGATCCATTAAATAACATATACATTCAACAACACCAACGACCCATAACAACTCAATACAAACGAAAATAACACAAACCATATAAATTTCTTTATGCAAAGATGTATATTAAGACGAAAATTCACATCTTAAATCACAAAATGTTGGGTCACGTCAACTACTAGACCAATGAGACCCATTTGAGATATAAACAAAAAACAAGACAAACTATACTTTAACTACTAATAAATATAACATATCTTATAAGTTCATGTAACCTTTAAGTTTAATCAGTGTTGTAAAAGTCGGATTCCAATGCATTGGAATCGGCGATTCCAAGGTCCTCGGACATCAACCTTGCCGCCTTTTTCCAACTCGGCCACCATTACTCGCCAAGTTCCAACTCGGTCAAAAGTCAGAGTACTCGGAATTACTCGGCCCAAGGTCAACTCGGCCACAATTTTTTATTTTTTTATTTTTGTTTTGTTATTTTTTTAGTAAAAAATTAAAAATAACAACAAAACATGAATTTTTTGAATTATGTTTTTATATGAACTATGCTTATTTTGACGTGAATTATGCTTATCTTAACATATATATAATATCCAGTAATTAATTTATATTATATTTATCATATCTGAGTACAAGCCTAGTACTTCTCAAGTAGTCCGAGTACTCCCTACAAGGGGGTCGCCGCCTAGGGACCGCCTAGCGAGTTTTACAACATTGAGTTTAATACCTAAACACATTCTACATGAAAAATATACATAAACAATACTTAAAAAAAATAATTGTTAAAAAAAACTAAAAGTAACCCGCATAACACGCGGGTTAAAAGCTAGTATACACACACACACATAGAAAATAGTTTTAATAAAAATAAGGAGTTTCTTAAGAATGGTAAGAACCAAAAGATTTTTGACATGTGACATTACTAACTTATGGTGAAAGAACAATTCTATGAAACTATGTCGATTATAATGTTGAAAAAAATAATTTTAGGAAACTATGTCGGTGTTTTGTAATTTTAAATCTCAACCATTGATGAATATTATCTAATGTCTATGATTTGTTTCTAGTCTTCCTGGAAAAACTACTTATTTTTAAGATAACTCTCCTATATATATATATATATATATATATATATATATATATATATGAGAGGAATATCTTAAGAACCTTTATGAGTTGTAAGAACTTTAAGAACTTAATATGGACCACACATTTAATTAAATGAGTATGAAATATGTGGCTGAGAATAAATCTGATTAAAAAATAAATCAGGAGACAGAATAAAGATTTTTGATGATTACACAAGTTTAAATGTTAGCTACACATGTGTAATAAGTCGATTCGGTGTGTAAAAAATATTGTAATTTTTTTACGTTACTTACACTTACGCATTACATACGTGTAAAAAAATTCAAAAAAAATTGTTACGTTGAGTTCTTTCGAGTTCTTAAAACTCAAAGTGGTTCTCAAAAGAAAATCAATCATATATATATATATATATATATAGGATTAGGTTCATTTGAGAAATGTTTTTAGTGCGAGAAATAATTCTAACCAATCACATAATTTTCTTTTAATTTCAGATTAAATAATTAGAAGGACATATTAGTAAAATGGTTGTTTTTCTTTTTTTGGTAACTGCTTCCAATTAGTTGTTAGTTACACAACAATATATTATTAGTTAATTTATTTTAAACAAACCAGTTCGATTCATACGATTTCTCTAAAATCATTCACTATAATGTCCAATCTCACCAAATTAAAAGATTATTTTGATATAATTAACCAAAAACTCAAGCATATGCATATTCTTTTTCATCTATATCACCAATTTTGGTGCTAAGTTCATCAAATTATACATTCATAAATGACTATTAGATGCAAATTTCAAATTAGATTTTACACCCATTTGATTTAACACTTGAAAAACACTACAAAATCAATAAACAAATTCAAAAACTCAAACATTTTCCAAGCTCCATATCTCGTTATAAACAAGACTAACAACTTAATATTGAACCAAAACATAATGTTTAGAAATACAGGGCTAAACAACCACCTCTTCCCACGTCACCCAAAAAAAAAACTGGCCATCTTATGTATTTCAACCAAAATTTCATTCAGATTATAAACCTCTAAAATGTGAGATCTTTTCTTGTTTAGCCTTTTCTGCTTACGACCTTCTTTTATATATCTTCTCGCCATGAATATTATCAATAACCACTATCGACCGATTTTAAAGTCAAAACATAGCATAAAATGATGATCATCTGGTTTAATCGAGAAGAAAATCATAACATATGTTCTTTGGCTCATTCCGTTTTTAACTCTCTTCACTTTGCTAAAATATTGCTTTTAATCAAAGCCTCCCCTGTTTTGTCTAGAATTGTTTCAAACACCAAATTTCGTTCCAACTTTTTACTAAGAAAAAACAAAATTAAATAAAAATATTACCATATTCCAAGAAAAAAAATTTCCATCCATAAATACAACAGGTGGTAAACAAAATGTATAATAAGTACCTACACTTAAACAAAAAACCTACACAAACATGCTTATATATTGTGCATACACTTAAAAATAATAGTACACAGTAAATCCTACATAATTTACTTATATTAAATGTCATTAACATGATTACTAATAAATTTTACAAAATAAATAAAACCTACACAAGGTTGTTTATATACTGTACACGGACTTATGAAATTAATGGTACATAGATAAATATCACAAGCCACACTATCATAAAAGTCATCACTGGATTATTTATAGTTTTCACATGATCAAATTAATCCTACACATCTACACTTATGTAACAAATGGTTCAAACAAAATTAACTTTACCATTAACTATTAAAAATAAAATAAAAACTTTTTAAATCGGCTTTTTAATTTTACATCCAATTATGAAAGTAATACGCATTTCCACTTAACATATATACATACACATATGACATAAATCCTACACAAGTAATTCAATCATACACATAACACAGATACCCTACACATAACCTCTTACAGTTAAGACACAACCAGATTCCCATCTCTCCCATCTTCTATGGAAACATATTCCCTACAACGAACCTCTGCAGTATACTACATCTACACAGCCACAGTTCCTATACATCATCATAACCCAAACCAAAATAAGATTGCATTATCCATTAGTTTATATTGAACATCAACACACTTTAATACTATTACTGATTTGTAAGGCCCCGATACCGGTAACCCTACTTTCGTGTTGGATTTACTCATAAACACAGTTCTAAATATCAGAGTTAATTAAAACATTTATGCGGAATATAAAACTTTCATTAAACATTACATAATTCATAACTTGTCTCAAAACATTCATTGTCTTTCACATTAAAGCATTAAAGTTAACACATCACAATCTTCAGATGCCAGATTCTTGTTCAGTGCCATGTGTCTCCTCAAGCGAGCTGCCTCATCCTACTCACCTGCGTGCATACTAAAAGTCAGCTACGCTGAGTGAGTTCTAGATAATCACGTAATCATACCATTTACATAACGTTATATTCATACTTTCATATTTTCATACTTCCTTACTTTCTTACTTTCATTCATACTTTCATACTTTCTTACTTTCTTACTTTCATATCTTACGTTATAAAGAGCACTACGCCCTACATTCCTCGAGTATTGTTAGGGCTCGGTACCCTCCTTCCTCGAGTATTATTAGGGCTCGGTACCCTCCTTCCTCGAGTATTATTAGGGCTCGGTACCCTCCTTCCTCGAGTATTATTAGGGCTCGGTACCCTCCTTCCTCGAGTATTATTAGGGCTCGGTACCCTTTTCATAACCATACAACCATACATTATCATTTCTTTCTTTTATTATCCTTATCACATTCATACACATAAGCATACATATCATACTTACCTTAACTTAGCATTACAACCTGACAGTACGTGCAATATCCGAAGATCGTTCACGTACCATCAAGCAATCATTCACACATATCACATCATTCACATAAGGCATACACTTATCTCTTAGGATAAGCGTATTAACAAACATATTGAGTATGCACACAGCCCCGAAAACATGACACATAAATGGGGCTAGAAACTCACCTGGATCCTGTTACGCTCGCCGCTGATCGTAATTCCTTTCTTTAACTGGGCTCGGCTAACTGTATAATATTTACACATATCAATTAACTACTGCTACTCGTTTGTATTTCTATCTATATATGACCCACAACGAACGGGGGTCCGGGGGCAGCGCCCCTGGCAGCGGGGTTCTAGGGGCGGCAGCCCCTAGCGGGGTCCAAGGGGCAGAGCCCCTGGCTGGGGTTAAGCTGCCAGGTCAGCTTGGAAAAATTTTATTTTCGATAACTGCCTTAACACATTTTCCATTAGGTTTTTAATTTATTTTATAAACGAACTTCGCTTCAGGCGAAGTTAAACCTTAGGCGAACTTGGAAACAGCTTGGTTCTGGCTTGATTCGATCGAATAGGAACACGTTCGATCGAATAGGCACACGTTCGATCGAATAGACACACGTTCGATCGAATAGACACACGTTCGATCGAATAGACACACGTTCGATCGAATAGACACACGTTCGATCGAATAGACACACGTTCGATCGAATAGACACGCGTTCGATCGAATAGGCACACGTTCGATCGAATACAAAACTCATTCGATCGAATGAGTTGGAGACCATTCGGTTGCTTCCCTATTCGATCGACTGGACTTGTTCGATCTACACATTCGATCGAATGGACTGATTCGATCGACTGGTTCGATCGAATGAGTCTGATTCGACTCCTTCAAGCTGGCGACGGAGAAACTCACGGGTTTTCCAGATTTTCCAGATTTTTGACCCAAAAACGAAGTTTTTGACATGGAAATGTTCGGGATTGAAAGGGCTATCGATTCCTAGTACTTTTAAACACAAAAGCTTGCATTTTGACACCAAAACAAGGCGGTTTTTGACCCGAAAACTCAAGTTACGTTTTTGCTCGATTTGAGGCCGAAATGGTTATGAAAACGGATGATTTTCGAGAGGGACTTACCAAAAACGACTAGGAACAAGATTGTGAACTCGGATCGGCGATTTGAGAACTTTCTCTCTCTAGTTTCTCTCTCTAGAATTGAGAGTGTTTGGGTGGGTGTAAGTGAAGGAAGATGGTGAAAATGGTGGATGTGTCAAGAAATTTCGTTTATATACTACGGGTTTGGTTAGGCTCGGGTTGGCTTCCTACGGGTCGAGACAGGCCGAGTTCATAAAATAACTAAGCCCAAGACCCGTTCCTTACTCGACATTAAATAACTAAAACGTGAAATTACTAAACATAACTTTCTTTTATTTATCAATATAAAAATTTTAGGATGTTACAAGTCTTCCTCCCTTAAAGAGGTTTCGTCCCCGAAACCTAACTATTAGATAAACAAACTAGGGTAAAACTTGCGCATCTCATCCTCGACTTCCCAAGTAGCATCCGATCCCTTGCGGTGTTTCCATATCACTTTGACCAAGGGTATAATCTTGTGACGAAGCTGCTTCTCCTTGCGATCAACGATCTTTATCGGTTGCTCGATGTAGTTCAATTGCTCATCAACCTCGATGTCCATTAAGGGCACGTGAGACGTGTCATCAGCTAGACACTTCCTCAGATGAGAAACATGGAAGGTTGAATGAATTCCTTCTAACTCATCGGGTAAATCCAGTTTGTAAGCTACTTCACCCACACGCTTTACAATCTTGAACGGTCCGATGTACCTCGGACTCAACTTTCCTCTTTTCCTAAAACGGATAATCCCCTTCCAAGGCGAGACCTTAAGCATCACATAGTCGCCAACGTTAAACTCAATTGGTCGTCGCCGCTTATCTGCATAAGACTTTTGTCTGTCTTGAGCGGCTTTCATTCTTGCTTTGATCTGATCGAACTTTGAAGACGTTTCCTGAACCACTTCTATACTTCCCATTTCCTTCTGACCAATCTCACCCCAACACACCGGGGTTCTACATCGTCTACCGTACAGCATCTCAAACGGTGGCATACCAATACTCGAATGGTAACTGTTGTTATAGGAGAACTCTGCCAGATGCAGATGATCATCCCAACTTCCACCAAAGTCTAAAACGCAAGCACGTAGCATATCCTCAAGGGTTTGGATCGTCCTTTCAGACTGTCCATCGGTTTGAGGATGATACGCCGTACTGATGTTCAACCTCGTCCCCATAGCTTCATGAAATTTCTTCCAGAACCTCGAAGTAAACCGTGTATCCCTATCAGACACGATCGATAACGGTACTCCATGCTTGGTTACAATTTCTTTAATGAACAAGCTTGCTAACGTTTCTGACGAGATGGCCTCTCGTATGGGCAGAAAGTGAGCACTCTTGGTCAAACGGTCCACAATCACCCAGATGGTATCATGTTGCTTAGCTGTACGAGGTAGCTTAGTTACGAAATCCATGGTGATGTGTTCCCATTTCCACTCAGGTATCTCTAGCGGTTGCATCTTCCCATAAGGCTTTTGGTGTTCGGCTTTGACTTGTAAGCAAGTTAAGCACTTACCAACATAATCCACTACATCGTTCTTCATTCCTGGCCACCAGTAATCTCTTTTCAGGTCTTGGTACATCTTTGTAGTTCCTGGATGGATTGAGTACCTTGACTTATGAGCTTCATCTAAGATTCGACTTCTAAGATCACCATGGCGTGGGATCCACATACGGTCGAACCTTGTCTTAACTCCATGAGTGTTTTCCATCAACTCATCTTGCTGACCATAAATCCTTTCTTTCTTTACTAACCCTTCGTCTACTAACACTTCTGACTGCACTTTGATGATTTCTTCAAAAAGACTTGAGTTCATGATCAACTTGTATGACTTCACTGTTGCAAGGACTTCCTCATTCTTACGGCTTAACGCATCAGCGACCACGTTAGCTTTACCGGGGTAATACTTAATCTCACAGTCGTAATCCTTTATCAATTCTAACCATCTTCTCTGCCTCATGTTCAATTCTTTCTGCTCGAAGAAGTACTTTAAACTCTTATGATCGGTATAGATAGTACACTTAGTACCGTACAGATAATGCCTCCATATCTTAAGAGCATGCACTACAGCTGCTAACTCCAGATCATGCGTCGGATAAGTACTTTCATGGACCTTCAACTGTCTAGACGCGTAAGCTATCACCTTCCCTCGTTGCATCAACACGCAACCTAACCCTTGATGCGAGGCATCAGCGCAAACAACAAAATCCTCATCACCATCGGGTAAAGTAAGGATTGGAGCTTGCGTGAGTCTCTTCTTCAATTCTTCAAAGGCTTCTTCTTGAAATTTCCCCCAGCTGAATACTATTGACTTTCGGGTCATACCGGTCAGCGGTGCGGCTATCTTGGAGAAACCTTCGATGAATCTCCTATAGTAGCCAGCTAACCCTAGGAAGCTTCGTATATCGGTCGGATTTTGCGGAGTCTTCCAATTCGTTATTGCTTCAATCTTAGCTGGGTCCACGGTAATCCCCTCCGGATTAACCACATGACCTAAAAATTGCACTTCTCTTAACCAGAACGCGCACTTCGAAAACTTGGCGTACAACCTCTCTTTCTTCAGTGTCTCCAATACCTCTCTCAGATGCTCAGCATGGTCAGACTCATTCTTTGAATAAATCAGTATATCGTCAATGAATACGATAACCGACTTATCCAACATCGGCCGACACACCCTATTCATCATGTCCATAAATGCTGCAGGAGCATTGGTTAGACCGAATGACATTACGAGGAACTCGTAGTGTCCATACCGCGTTCGGAACGCTGTCTTAGGGATGTCTGCCTCCTTCACCTTTAGCTGATGGTAGCCTGATCTGAGATCTATTCGTGAGAACCAACTTGAACCTTGCAGTTGGTCAAACAGATCATCAATCCTTGGCAAAGGATATCTATTCTTTACCGTAAGCTTATTCAACTCACGATAGTCTATGCACATTCTCATACTTCCATCCTTCTTTTTCACGAACAATACTGGCGCGCCCCACGGGGAAACACTCGGTCTGATAAAACCCTTGTCGAGGAGTTCTTGCAGTTGGGACATCAATTCCTTCATCTCGGACGGTGCTAGACGGTAAGGCGCTTTCGCGACGGGCTGGGCTCCTGGTACTAGATCTATCTGAAATTCTATCTCTCGCTCAGGTGGCAACCCCGGAAGATCCTCAGGGAATACTTCTGGGTAGTCGCGCACAATAGGAACATTCTTCATTTCTTTCGTCTCGGCCGTAGCGTTGACAACATACGCCAGGTAAGCACCACACCCTCGCCTTAGCAAACCCTCAGCCTTTATCATCGAAATGACATTAAGCCCAGAACTTTCCTTATCACCATAAACCGTTACCGCGCTACCATCCGATGACTTTAACCTTATAGTCCTACTCCTACATACTATCTGAGCCTCAAACTCAGACAACCAATCCATACCCAAAACCACATCGAACCCTCCCAAGGTCATAACGTACAAGGTGATCGGGAACTCATGTCCTTCCAATTCTATCTTACAGTTCTTAATCATCTTCGTTATTTTAACCGAAGTGTCACTAGCGGTCTCTACTACAAAAGTTTCGGACACTCGGCAGTCTTTCATTTTAGCGAGTTTACTAAATGTCGTAGCTACAAAACTTCTATTCGCACCAGAATCAAATAATACTAAAGCAGAAATGCCGTTTACTAGGAACGTACCCGTCACAACATCAGGAATCTGCTTGGCTTGTTCTTGGGTCAGCATGTAGGCTCTAGTTCTTGGCTTAGCTTGATCGGCATCCTTCTTTCTACTACCTCCCGCTTCGCTTTCGGTACACTCCCTAGCAAAATGACCCGTCTTACCACACTTGTAGCATGCAGGCTTAGAACTGCACTCATGAGCATAATGACCTGCCTTCCCACACTTGCAGCAAACATTCGACCCAAACTTACATTCTCCGGCATGTATCTTTCCACACTTATGACATGTATCCGAACCCTTTCCCCACCTACACTCACCACTGTGCGCCTTGCCACAAGTCTTGCACGACCTGTTCTCCCAAACTCTCGGCTGTTTGTTCTTAGGGTTCCACATCTGGGTACCGGGTCGTTTAGCAGGAGCGACCCATTTCTTCTCTTTCTTCTCATCTCCCACCACCACATCATCCGCAACCAAGTCTGCATAAACCATTTCTGCGAGTTCGACCGCAGAATCGAAAGTAGTAGGTTTACTTGTTCTGACTAACATGCGAACTCTCTGCGGTAATCCCCTCACATAACACTTGATCCTTTTTGCCTCAGTGTTGACCATATCGGGCACCAACCTAGACATTCGATTGAACTCGGTGGTGTACTCACGATGTGTCATTGCCCCAGCTTTCAAGTTTAAGAATTTCATTTCCGCCCTTTTAACCTCGGCGTCTGCACAGAACTTCATCATCACTAACTCCTTCAGATCATCCCACCTCATCTCTTTGATCTCTTCGCGGGTCTTCCTCTGCTCCACACTCTCCCACCAATACATAGCCTCGTCTACGAATGACTGAGTAGCATACCCCACAGCTTGGTCGGGGCGGCATTCGCTAATGCGGATAACCTTGTCCATAGCGGTTATCCATTGGAGAGTAGCGATTGCGTCACCCAACCCGGTCAGCTTTGGCGGGTCGCATCCTTTGAAGGACTTATAGCTGCACCCACCTTGTCCTCTTCTCCTATCATCGACTTTCACAGACTTATCCCCACTCGAGGCCCCTCTTTCACCTTCCCCATCCTTCCTACCATCACCACCCGCCCCTTCAGCGGTTCGTTCACGGCTTCCAGCAGATCCTTCGGGATTCAGGTTCTTCACAGCAGCAACCACAGCCTGAACAATGGCTGCTTGAACTGCAGGGCTAAGTTGAACTTCTTCGTTGTTGTTTTGGTCTCCTCCAGCTGCGCTTCCTTCATCTTCGGTGTGGGAAGCTTCTTCTACCGAGGGTTGCCGGACAAGACGAGGCCTGCCACGACGTCCAGCGCGACCCCCAGTTCCAACAAATTCTCCAGCTCCCGCCATTAGTATTCTACAAGGGAAAACACAAACATCATCACTCAAAGAACTATTTAGTACAAGGATAGTAAGGCTAACAGGTAATAACAGTGGCCAGTTGTGATTAGCTGATCACGTTACTTTCCGTGTCCTATACACTTCCCTTTATGAGTCCATTTGTGCTGGTTCTACTTAAGCAGTTTGTCAAATTAAACCATCAATTATTCCTGTCCCTACCGTTCACATATCTTTCCTTTCTCATTAACAAATATCTTTTAATCCTACACCATACCTTTACTGATCTTGCTTGGGCAACACATGGCATTCTTGAACTGGCATCTTCTTTCTTTTCTTACTTAAATCCCATTCTCTGTTCGAGTCTAAGCATGTAGGATGCTTAAATCTCTCGAACCTGGCTCTGATACCAACTTGTAAGGCCCCGATACCGGTAACCCTACTTTCGTGTTGGATTTACTCATAAACACAGTTCTAAATATCAGAGTTAATTAAAACATTTATGCGGAATATAAAACTTTCATTAAACATTACATAATTCATAACTTGTCTCAAAACATTCATTGTCTTTCACATTAAAGCATTAAAGTTAACACATCACAATCTTCAGATGCCAGATTCTTGTTCAGTGCCATGTGTCTCCTCAAGCGAGCTGCCTCATCCTACTCACCTGCGTGCATACTAAAAGTCAGCTACGCTGAGTGAGTTCTAGATAATCACGTAATCATACCATTTACATAACGTTATATTCATACTTTCATATTTTCATACTTCCTTACTTTCTTACTTTCATTCATACTTTCATACTTTCTTACTTTCTTACTTTCATATCTTACGTTATAAAGAGCACTACGCCCTACATTCCTCGAGTATTGTTAGGGCTCGGTACCCTCCTTCCTCGAGTATTATTAGGGCTCGGTACCCTCCTTCCTCGAGTATTATTAGGGCTCGGTACCCTCCTTCCTCGAGTATTATTAGGGCTCGGTACCCTCCTTCCTCGAGTATTATTAGGGCTCGGTACCCTTTTCATAACCATACAACCATACATTATCATTTCTTTCTTTTATTATCCTTATCACATTCATACACATAAGCATACATATCATACTTACCTTAACTTAGCATTACAACCTGACAGTACGTGCAATATCCGAAGATCGTTCACGTACCATCAAGCAATCATTCACACATATCACATCATTCACATAAGGCATACACTTATCTCTTAGGATAAGCGTATTAACAAACATATTGAGTATGCACACAGCCCCGAAAACATGACACATAAATGGGGCTAGAAACTCACCTGGATCCTGTTACGCTCGCCGCTGATCGTAATTCCTTTCTTTAACTGGGCTCGGCTAACTGTATAATATTTACACATATCAATTAACTACTGCTACTCGTTTGTATTTCTATCTATATATGACCCACAACGAACGGGGGTCCGGGGGCAGCGCCCCTGGCAGCGGGGTTCTAGGGGCGGCAGCCCCTAGCGGGGTCCAAGGGGCAGAGCCCCTGGCTGGGGTTAAGCTGCCAGGTCAGCTTGGAAAAATTTTATTTTCGATAACTGCCTTAACACATTTTCCATTAGGTTTTTAATTTATTTTATAAACGAACTTCGCTTCAGGCGAAGTTAAACCTTAGGCGAACTTGGAAACAGCTTGGTTCTGGCTTGATTCGATCGAATAGGAACACGTTCGATCGAATAGGCACACGTTCGATCGAATAGACACACGTTCGATCGAATAGACACACGTTCGATCGAATAGACACACGTTCGATCGAATAGACACACGTTCGATCGAATAGACACACGTTCGATCGAATAGACACGCGTTCGATCGAATAGGCACACGTTCGATCGAATACAAAACTCATTCGATCGAATGAGTTGGAGACCATTCGGTTGCTTCCCTATTCGATCGACTGGACTTGTTCGATCTACACATTCGATCGAATGGACTGATTCGATCGACTGGTTCGATCGAATGAGTCTGATTCGACTCCTTCAAGCTGGCGACGGAGAAACTCACGGGTTTTCCAGATTTTCCAGATTTTTGACCCAAAAACGAAGTTTTTGACATGGAAATGTTCGGGATTGAAAGGGCTATCGATTCCTAGTACTTTTAAACACAAAAGCTTGCATTTTGACACCAAAACAAGGCGGTTTTTGACCCGAAAACTCAAGTTACGTTTTTGCTCGATTTGAGGCCGAAATGGTTATGAAAACGGATGATTTTCGAGAGGGACTTACCAAAAACGACTAGGAACAAGATTGTGAACTCGGATCGGCGATTTGAGAACTTTCTCTCTCTAGTTTCTCTCTCTAGAATTGAGAGTGTTTGGGTGGGTGTAAGTGAAGGAAGATGGTGAAAATGGTGGATGTGTCAAGAAATTTCGTTTATATACTACGGGTTTGGTTAGGCTCGGGTTGGCTTCCTACGGGTCGAGACAGGCCGAGTTCATAAAATAACTAAGCCCAAGACCCGTTCCTTACTCGACATTAAATAACTAAAACGTGAAATTACTAAACATAACTTTCTTTTATTTATCAATATAAAAATTTTAGGATGTTACATGATTATACACATCTAAATACAAAGAACATATAAAAAACAATGACAAGTTCCCACCAAGACTAAATATTGTAGTTATATGGACCCAAAAAGTTTATTCCAACACTATACCACATAGTTGCATTTATGTTTACATCATTCTATATCGTACCTACACATGAATCAAGCATACTAATCTAACATTATACCTACACATGAATCGAGCATACTAATCTATCATCATACCTAGACATGAATCGAGCATGCCTACACATGAATCGAGCATGCCTACACAGCAATCGAGCATACCTACACAGCAATCGAGCATACCTACACATGAATCGAACACATATACACATAAATCAAGCATACTTACACATGAACTGAACATACTAATTTAACATCATCTATTGTAAATTAAGGAGTTCGTCCTACACATAAATCATATAAAAATATGACAAACACATAAGGCATAAATTAAATACGTTAATACTTATATATTTGACACAGATATGAGAAATTATACACAAATGGAAAAACATTATGCACAAACCTACCTATATAATTGACATAAATATCGTTTATTGTAGTTATATGGACCCAAAAAGTTTATTCCAACACTATACCACATAGTTGCATTCATGCTTACATCATTCTATATCGTACCTACACATGAATCAACCATACTAATCTAACATTATACCTACACATGAATCGAGCATACTAATCTGTCATCATGCCTACATATGAATCGAGCATCCCTACACAGCAATCGAGCATACCTACACATGAATCGAGGTAAAGCCTATATGGTGTATAAACTTTTGTGGAGTAGATGATGAAAGGTTTTGCAATACCACATAGGTAAAAGATACAATAAAACAACATATAATGTATTTTAGTGGGATTTTGATCTTCATTCTTCATTTATAATAGTCTCCAACTTATAACCAAAAACTATATTAAATAAACAGCATATGAATGCATTTCTATTGAAAACTACACTGATCATATTAACCTACACATGCTAAACTAGTTTAAATTTTCACTATACATACTATTATATATTTCATTGTATATATTGCATGAATGTCCCCACATCCATTATAACCTACATTGTATAATACAACCTTCACATGTTTATTTTTATTATTGGTCATTTTTTTATGGCTCAAAACTACTTTCTGATGTTTTTTTATTAGTATGTGTACTATAATTGAAAATTATTATTACATATGAACTAAATCTAATAAAGAAAATAAATACACATAATGTAGGCTATTCTTGAAAAAACCAAAACCGCAGCCATAAACTACACCAAAATTCAATTTTTATTAGACACAATATATAACTGAATGCAACAATAAACTCCACCAACATTTATATTTTTAAGAGATCCGATAAAAAGAAAACGAAGAAATTAGCCTACACATTAAAATTGAACCAACAACAATTGTGTAGGCATCCCAATTAAGAACAAATTGCACAAGAATTGCATTTACAAAAAAACCCTTTTTTAAGTCTTTAAATAATAAAATGAGCATAAGAAAATAAATATTGAATGTAGCTACTTGCGTAGAGAAATCCATGAGGTTAATTAGTTTTTCTTTTTTAATTAAAATAGTGACAATGACACTTCACTAACCTTAGCATCGATGTAATCTTCAGAGGTGCAACTGTAGATTAGATTCTTGAGACGAAACCGTACAATTTGCTTCTTAATCCCGTGAATATACCGTTTACAATAATAAGAGATACTGGAAATCAAATTGATGGTTTAAAGTTTTTTGCAGAGATCTCTTTACGGGGAGGGGAACAAATTGGAGAGTAAATTACGAGTAATTGGGGATTTGTTTGAAGATATACATTTGTATGAACACACCTACACATCAATCTCGTTTAAATCCAGCGAATTTGTGTATCAGTTTCTCTACCAGGATTCTGTAGGGGGAGTATGATTGTGAGCCAGGGCATAAAAAGGGGGATTCATAACTTTTTTTTCCGTTTCTAACTTTTGGCCTACACATTTTAGACCTTTTTACCATTTTGCTGATAACACATGAGATCACAACACCTTAATATTTACAAAAATACCATCTGCGATTTTAAACCATTGATTACAACTCATAAATGGCTGAGATCAACTTCTCGCACTTCTCGCTGTAAAAACACTTCTCGCATGAACCATCCCCTATATATATATATATATAATTTGAATCATGTGAGAACTATTTTAAAATTGAGAACTTTGAGAACTATTTTAGACCACAAAAAACACTCTTTTTAACCAAAAAAAAATTATAAAATAAAAAAAACTCGAAAATAGAAAAAGTAAAAAAACCAAGAAATTTTATTTTTCATCCTAGTTTTATAAAAAAATAAAAAAATTGAAAAAAATATCGGTTTAACAAAATTATACACATATGAATAATACTTATTTTTTAAATTTTATACATGTTTTTATACACACATGCACAATTTAAGGTATATGGTAATGTACAAATGTGTACATTACGTAATTAGAGATTAAATGAAATTATACACATGTGTATAATACGAAGTCTTTTTTTGTTTTTCTTTTATTTTTTTAAAAAAAAATTATGAAACCGAAATGAAATATAAGAATTTTGATTTTTTTACCTTTATAAAAATTTTGTTATTTTTTGTTTTATGATTTTTTAAAATATTTTTTTGAGGTTTTTTTAGTGGTCCAAAATGGTTCTCAAAGTTCTCAATTTTCAAATGGTTCTCTTAGGATCCTTACTATATATATATATATGGTTGAGTTCATTAGGGAACCATAAAAAAGTGGGGAACTATGGGTATTTTTGTCCAAGACATAATTTATGTTTAAGAAACCTTATTGTGTTTCTCATCTGCCACTCCTTCCCTAAAACCCTCTACCCTGGCCACTAATCTCCGGCATTCACGTATCTGCTTGTCGCACCTCCTTGTTCCCCACTCTGCCCTCTGCAACTGTGACGTTCGTCAATTTCGGGTTTTATTTGTATTCATTTGTGTATTCGCTTATCATATAAACCGACCCGATTTATATCCCGAACATTTCAAATATTTAAAATATTGGATTTTATGTTACTAAATCATTCCCACTTGTTCAATTTGAAAAACCCCTTTTACGGATTCGAAAACGCCTTTAAAACGCTCAAGTTACATCGAAAACGAACTTCCGAGACGCAAAATGAACCACGCAAGACGAGCTTACCAACCCCACCTGTAACATCCCATTTTTCAAGTTTCGGTTAATAATGAAATAAGAGTTATTATGATTCGGGCTAGTGTTGGGTTAAATGGATATGGGTTATGGACTTAGGTTATGAAGGAAGGAAGGAAAGACCATGGGCTTAAGCCCATGATCCATAATTATATAAGTCATAATTACCCATTTAATTTCATTTCACACATATTACATATACCACCAAAACACACACTTAAGCTCTCTCTCTAGTTTCTCTCCTTTCTTTAATCGATCTAAGATAGAAAACAGATCCCGATCCAAGATAATGATAGTATGATGTTGTATGAGCTTAATTCGTTAGACATTGTCACGAAAAGATTGGCCGACACCGTTAAACCGTTTAAGTCACGATATCCGGTGGAATCAGGTATGAACCGAACCTAAGATGAGCTTAGGGATCACCCTAGCTCAGGTCTAGATCGAACGGGGCGAAAAACGGTGAAAACGAGTCAAAACTCGTTTTTTCGACGAAATCGTGTTTTTCCGTTGACGGCGTAGGAAAGGCGGCGCCGGAAAGTATGTACAAGGTAAGGGAATGTCAGAGAATGTTTCTGACATTCTCTGACCTAACCTTAATTCGTCAACGGGGAGTTAACGAACTATGGGTGATTCGCCAAGTGATTCGTTATAGGAAACCTAACGAACTAGACTTAGTTCGTGTTCAAGTTCGCTAAGCATGAGATAACGAACTAGCTCCCGATTCGCGTTGAATATATAACGAATTAGAAGATCGAATTCGCTACATGGACTGGTTCGCTAAATGGACTGATTCGTCAAGGGTCCAGTTCGTTATAAGGTCCAATTCGTTATAAGGACCAGTTCGTTAGAGAGTCCAGTTCGTTACAGGGACCAATTCTATTGGTAGCCTAATTCGTTAAGAATAAGTAACGAACTAGAAGATTAGCAAATGACAGAACAGTCGCTGGACTTAGAAAAGGATGAGACAATTACAAGATGACCCTTGTACTTTAATGATTTATGAAAGATACCTTTAAAGGTTAATGAGTAACGATTAACTAACCGGTAAAGACCCAATGAAGTAAAACCGGCTTAGACACGTAAGGGTAACTAAGTAAACAATAAGAAGAGCTAGAACCGTATTTAATATGTGGAATTATATTACAGTTATTCGTGCACAGCTCAAGAAAGGATTAACTATAAAGGGTGAACGTAATCACGTTCAGGTGAGTTTCTAGCCCCACTTCCTTGTTATGTTTTCGGGGCTGTGTGCATACTCGATGTGATAGTTAATACACTTATCTTAAGTGGTAAGTGTATGCTTAGTATGATTTATGAATGATGATTGCTTGACGGTGCGTGAATGTTCTTCGGATATTGCATATACCGTCAGGTGGTAGTTAAAGGTATGATTGATATATATATATATATATATATATATATGTGTGTGTGTGTGTGTGTGTGTGTGTGTGTGATGTATGGATGATGTATGTATGTTTTGTATGTTTATGTTGATAGTACGTGAACGATCTTCGGATATTGCACGTGTTATTAAGGCAGGTATGTAAAAGACATGTATGTTACAGTAGCATGAAACAAAGGGACCATACCCTAATAATATCTGTGAGGATAGGGACCAGACCCTAATAGTATCTGTGATGATAGGGACCATGCCCTAATAATATCTGTGATGTTGGGGACCAGACCTTTATAATATCTGTGAGGTTATAGAGCGGAAGGCTCTTTAAATAGTATGGATAGATATGCATGTAAAAGTAAAGTTTGAATAATGTACACCCCTTCGGGCATGTGTGCAAGAATGTGAACTGATTGTATGTTGTATGATTAACTAGAACTCACTCAGCGTAGCTGACTTTTAGTATGCACGCAGGTTAATAGATTGAGACAGCTACTTTGAGCAGGACACATGGCAAGATTGAAGAGGCTGGAATCTGAAGATTTGTCATGATGTTTTGATTCTATGTTTATGATATGTTTTTAAAAGACAAGTTATGGATGTTTGTAACGAATGGTTGACTTTTATATTATTCCGCGAAAGTTTTAATTAACTCTGATATTTAGAACTGTGTTTATGAGTAAATCTAACGTCCAAAGTAGGGCACCGGTAAGGGGGGCTTACAAGTTGGTATCAGGGCAAATTTCGAGAGATTTAAGCATCCTACATGCTTAGACTCGAACAGAGAATTGGATTAAAGTAAGAAAAGAAAGAAGATGCCAGTACGAGAATGCCATATGTCACTCAAGCAAGCTAAGTAAAGGTAAAGTATGTGATTAAATTTACATGTAAAGTAGAATGATGAATGGATGTTTGCGTCATTGCTAAATAAAGAATGTATGAATGCTAGATTAATTTCTAGGGATAGGTGTATGTGATGATATGAACTGTTTGATTTTCTAACTGTTAGAAGTAGAATTAGCACAAATAGACTCATAAGAGGAAGTGTATAGGACACAGAAAGTAACGTGAGCATCTAATCACGGCTGGCCACTTTTATTACATGTTAGCCTTACTATCCTTGTACTAAATGGTTCATTAAGTGATGACGTTTGTGTTTCCTTATAGAATACGAATGGCTGGAGCTAAGAAAGCTGCTGGAAGAGGAGGACGTACGGGACGTCGTGGTAGACCACGCGTTGTCCGAGAACCGTCAGTAGAGGCAGCCACTAACAATGAAGGCGAAGGAATTGCAGCTAGTCGAAATCCGAGTAACAACGAGGGAGTTCAACTGGATCCCGCAATTCAAACTGCCATTGCTCAAGCGGTAGCAGCTGCTGTGAAAAACATGAATCCCGAAAAGTCTGCTGGGGGCCGTGAAGGAATCGCTAAAAGGGCGGAAGGAGATGGTAAGAAGGATGATGAAGGGAGAGGGAAGAATCAAGCGTGGTTAAATCGGTGAAGGTTGATGATAGGAAAAGGGGCCAAGGTGGATGCAACTATAAGTCTTTCAAAGGCTGTGATCCACCAAAGCTAACTGGTTTGGGAGACGCAATCGCTACTCTCCAATGGATAACCACGATGGACAAGGTTATCCAAATTAGCGAATGTCGTCCCGATCAAGCTGTAGAGTATGCTACCCAATCATTCGGTGAGGAGGCAATGTACTGGTGGGAGTCGGTTGAACAGAGGAAGAGTCGGGAGGAGATCAAAGCTATGAGGTGGGATGATATGAAGGAATTAGTGATGAAGAGGTTTTGTGCAGATGCAGAGGTAGAGAGGGTTGAAATGAAGTTCTTGAGTCTGAAGGCGGGTAAGATGACACACCGTGAATACACCACTGAATTCAACCGCATGTGAAGGTTGGCGCCGAATTTGGTGAACACTGAGGCCAAGCGGATCAAGTGTTACTTTAGGGGGACTGCCGCAGAATGTTCACGTCTTGGTCAAGGCTGGTAGACCACGCACTTTTGATTCTGCTGTGGGGCTCGCAGAAATGGTTTATGAGGACTTGTCGACAGATGAGCTGGTAGTGGAAGAGAAGAAGGATAAGAAGTAGGTTGCTCCTGCTAAACGACCTGATACTTAGTTGTGGAACCCCAAGAATAAGCAGCCGAGAGTTTGGGAGAAGAGGTCATGTAAGACCTGCGGAAAGATGCACGGTGGTGAGTGCAAGTGGAGTAGGAGTTCTGATGTTTGTCCCAAATGTGGAAAGGCTCTTGGTGGGGAATGCAGGATGGGGTCTAATGCGTGTCACAAGTGTGGAAAGGTAGGGCATTATGCCAATGAGTGCAGTGCGAAGCCAGCATGTTACAAATGTGGCAAGACGGGCCATATTGCAAGAGAGTGCACTGATGGTGAGGCTGGAGGAAGTGGAAAGAAAGATGCTGATCAAGCAATGCCAAGGACTAGTGCCTACATGCTGACCCATGAACAAGCTAGACAGATTCCTGTTGTTGTGACTAGTACGTTTTTAGTAAACGATATTTCTGCTTCAGTATTATTTGATATGGGTGCGAATAGAAGTTTTGTAGCTACGACATTTAGTAAACTAGCTAAAATGAAATGTTGTCGAGTGTCTGAAACCTTCATATTAGAAACCACTAGTGACACCTCGGTGAAAATAATGAAAATGGTTAAGAATTGTAAGATAGAATTATAGGGACTTGAGTTCCCTGTTACTTTGTATGTTATGACCTTAGGAGGGTTCGATGTAGTTTTGGGAATGGATTGGTTGTCCGAATACGAAGCTCAAATAGTATGTAAGAGCAGGATAATAAAGCTAAAGTCCTTGGATGGTAGTGCGATGACGGTTTATGGTGATAATGAGAGTTCAGGGCTTAACGTTATTTTGATGATAAAAGCCGAAGGATTATTACAACGAGGGTGTGGTGCCTACCTGGCGTATGTTGTCAACACTACAGCCGAGAAAAAAAGAAATGAAAGATTTTCCTATCGTGTGTGACTACCCAGAAGTATTCCTTGAGGATCTTCCGGGGTTGCCACCCCAGAGAGATAGAATTCCAGATAGATTTAGTACCAGGAGCCTAGCCCGTCGCGAAAGCGCCTTACCATCTAGCGCCGTCCGAGATGAAAGAACTGATGTCCCAATTGCAAGAACTCATCGACAAAGGTTTCATAAGACCAAATGTTTCCCCGTGGGGCGCACCGGTGTTATTCGTGAAAAGAAGGATGGAAGTATGAGAATGTGCATACACTATCGCGAGTTGAATAAGATTACGGTAAAGAATAGATATCCTTTGCCAAGGATTGATGATCTGTTTGACAAACTGCAAGGTTCAAGTTGGTTCTCACGAATAGATCTCAGATCAGGCTATCATCAGTTGAAAGTGAAAGAGGCAGACATCCCTAAAACAGCGTTTCGGACACGGTATGGACACTACGAGTTCCTCGTGATGTCATTCGGTCTAACCAATGCTCCTGCAATATTTATGGATATGATGAATAAGGTGTGTCGACCGATGTTGGATAAGTCAGTTATCTTCTTCATCTATGACATGTTGATTTATTCAAAGAGCGAGTCTGATCATGCTGAGCATCTGAGGGAGGTATTGGAGACGCTGAAGAAAGAAAAGTTATACACTAAGTTTTCGAAGTGCGCGTTTTGGTTGCGAGAAGTGCAATTCCTAGGTCACGTGATCAATTCTGAAGGGATTTCAGTGGACCTAGCTAAGATTGAGGCAATAACAAACTGGAAGACTCCACAGAATCCGACTGATATACAAAGCTTCTTAGGGTTAGCGGGCTACTACAGGAGATTCATCGAAGGTTTCTCCAAGATAGCCGCATCGTTGACCGGTATGACCCGAAAGTCGATAGTATTCAGTTGGGGTAAGTTTCAAGAAGAATCTTTTGAAGAATTAAAGAAGAGACTCACGTAAGCTCCAATCCTTGATTAACCCGATGGTGACGAGGATTTGGTTGTTTGTACTGATGTTTCGTATCATGGGTTAGGTTGCGTGTTGATGCAACGAGGAAAAGTAATAGCCTACGCGTCTAGACAGTTGAAAGTCCATGAGAGTACTTATCCGACACATGATTTAGAGCTAGAAGCACTAGTGCACACTCTTAAGATATGGAGACATTATCTGTACGGTACTAAGTGTACTATCTATACAGATCATAAGAGTTTAAAGTACTTCTTCGAGCAGAAGGAATTGAACATGAGGCAGAGACGATGGTTAGAGTTGATAAAAGATTACAACTGTGATATTAAGTACTACCCTTGTAAAGCTAATGTGGTCGCCGACGCGCTAAGCCGTAAGAATGAAGAAGTCATTGCAACAGTGAAGTCATACCAGTTGATTATGAACTCAAGTCTTTTTGAGGAAATCATCAAAGTGCAGTCAGATGTGCTGGTAGATGAAGGGCTAGCGAAGAAGGAAAGAATCTTCGGTTAGCAGAGCGAGTTGATGGAAAACACGCATGGTGTTAAGACTAGGTTTTACCCTATGTGGATTCCACGCCATGGAAATCTCAGAGGTCGGATCTTAGATGAAGCTCATAAGTCAAGATATTCGATTCATCCAGGAACTAACAAGATGTACCAAGGTTTAAGAAGAGATTATTGGTAGCCGGGAATGAAGAATGACGTGGTGGATTATGTTAGTAAGTGCCTAACCTGTTTACAAGTCAAGGTCGAACATCAGAAGCCTTAAGGAAAGATGCAACCCTTGGAGGTACCAGAATGGAAATGGGAACACATCACCATGGATTTCATAACTAAGCTACCCCGTACAGCTAAGCATCATGATACCATCTGGGTGATTGTGGACTGTTTGACCAAGAGTGCTCACTTTCTCCCTATACGAGAGGCCATCTCATTAGAAACGTTAGCAAGTTTGTTCATCAAGGAGGTTGCATCTAAACATGGAGTACCGTTATCGATCGTGTCCGATAGAGATACTCGGTTTACTTCGAGATTCTGGAAGAAGTTTCATGAAGCTATGGGAACGAGATTGAACATCAGTACGGCGTATCATCCTTAAACATATGGACAGTCTGAAAGGACGATCCAAACCCTTGAGGATATGCTACGTGCTTGTGTTTTAGACTTTGGAGGAAGTTGGGATGATCATCTGCATCTGGCAGAGTTCTCTTATAACAACAGCTACCATTCAAGTATGGGTATGCTACCATTTGAGATGCTATACGGTAGACGATGTAGAACTCTGGTATGTTGGGGGGAGATTGGTCAGAATGAGATGGGAAGTTTAGAAGTTGTGCAAGAAACTGCTGCAAAGTTTGATCAGATTAAAGCAAGAATGAAAGCTGCTTAAGATCGTCAGAAATCCTATGCTGATAAGCGGCGACGACCAATCGAGTTTAACATTGGTGACAATGTGATGCTCAAGGTCTCGCCTTGGAAATGAATTATTCGTTTTAGGAAGAGGGAGAAGTTGAGTCCGAGGTACATTGGACCGTTCAAGATTTTAGATCGAGTAAGCGAAGTAGCTTACAAGCTATACTTTCCAGAATAGTTGGAAGGAATTAACTCTACATTTCATGTCTCTCATCTGAGAAAATGTCTAGCCGTTGACACGTCGCATATGCCGCTAATGGACATCGAGGTTGATGAACAGTTGTACTACATTGAGCAGCCAATCGAGATAGTTGACCGCAAGGAAAAGCAACTCTGACATAAGGTTAAACCCTTAGTGAAAGTGATATGGAAACATCGCAAATGATCGGATGCTACTTGGGAAGTTGAAGAAGAGATGCGCAAGTTTTATCCTAATTTGTTTTAGTAATAGTTAGGTTTCGGGGACGAAACCTCTTGAAGGAGGAAAGACTTGTAGCATCCCGTTTTTCGAGTTTCGGTTAATAAATGAAATATGAGTTATTATGAGTCGGGCTAGTGTTGGGTTAAAAGGATATGGGTTATGGACTTGGGTTATGAAGGAAGGAAGGAAAGACCATGGGCTTAAGCCCATGATCTATAATTATATAAGTCATAATTATCCATTTAATTTCATTTCACACATATTCCATACACCACCAAAACACTCACTTAAGCTCTCTCTCTCTAGTTTCTCTCCTTTCTCTAGCCGATCCAAGATAGAAAACCGATCTCGATCCAAGGTAATGATAGTATGATGTTGTATGAGCTTAAATCGTTAGACATGGTTACGAAACGACGGGCCGACACCGTTAAAACGTTTAAGTCACGAGATCCGGGTGGAATCGGGTATGAACCGAACCTAAGATGAGCTTAGGGATCACCCTAGCTCAGATCTGGATCGAACGGGGCGAAAAAATGGTGAAAACGTCAAAACTCGTTTTTCTGGCGAAACCGCGTTTTTCCGGCGACAGAGCCGGAAAGTATGTACGAGGTAAGGGAATGTCAGAGAATGTTTCTGACATTCTCTGACCTAACCCTGTCACACCCTCAAAATCCACTAACGGAGTTTTACCGTCAGAGGGTGTGAACTAACAGGATCGGAATCATTAGTTATAATCAAACCATAAAACAAAGTTTCAAAACCATGAAAACGTTTACGAGTAATTAAATGCGGAAGCGTAAAACCATAGAAAACAATGTTACGTCACGCAGGACGACTTAAAACCCAATGATAACAGTTTAAAAAATAAGTTTGCATAATTAAAATGTTTCAAGCAATGCATGTTCCTAAACCGCGCGCCCACCTCGGCTACCTGAGAATAACATACTAAAAGTGTCAACACAAGGTTGGTGAGTTCACAAGTTATATAAAAATAAAGCGTTTAGCGTTTGCATTCAGCGTTTTGCGCTACAGCGTTTTGCGTTACAGCGTTTTGCGTTACAGCGTTTTGCGTTACCAGATAGTGTTATGTCAATTATATATCTATAGGTAGCTAGCCTATAAAACAAGTATCACTAAGTGTTCGACACCGAAGCTGACTGTTTATCATTTGCCTTGCCACCAGGTCATCCAGACCATGGTATGTGTTTAGCCAAGATTACACCCACTCGACCTCCAGTCGAGTTTAGCGTTGGGTGGGGTTTGTCAAACCCAGTAGTACTACTCAACAATGACTGGCAATTATCCAATATTAAACGGTTCGATGTGAATGAAGGACTTTAGTTAACGCGTTTGCCACTTAGTCTTTACAAGTGATATATAATCTATATTAACAAAATCTTAAATGCGTTTTCGGAGTATGTTATCTCCCCCAAGTGAAAAGCGTTTAAAAAAGTTTAAAAAGGGGAAAGTGAAACTCACTGTTTGCGAAGAAATTCCCAAATTAAATCACCAAGATGCGCGTCAAAGAAAAACTCTCTCTAGCGTTCTAAAACAACAAAGAGATTTTTCTAAGTGTCGGAATATTATCGAGTCTCTAGACCCGGCACATAATACCTATGCACATAACATGTTTCGTGTTTCGTTTGTGAATCGTGTGTGACTTTAAAAAGTGTATTTGTGATACGTTACATGTGTAAGCAATTATTTACGTGTCATGTATTCATAAAGTACATCACTAGCAATTACTCCCCGTAAGGGCAATTTGGTCAACACATAACAATTAACTAGCCATTATTCCCCACGAGGGCAATTTGGTCAAATCATGACAATCAAGTAGCAATTATTCCCCGCAAGGGCAATTTGGTCAAAACATAACAATTATATCGCAAGTATCATGTTTCATGCATTCTCACAAAACTCAGCAGCTAGTTTCACCGAGACAGAAATTCTACTTGAAAGATTGTACTATCTCACCGATCACAGCATCACAATTAATTTACCAAAGATCATCACAAAAGCATATATGTCTTAGGTTTCCAGAACATATTTTATTATATTTTTATTCCACATAGGTTTCTCACAATCATCAAATCATTACAGCAAACTCATAACAGTCAAATTCATGCGCAACAGAATGTTATTTGCAATTACCGTTAAACGAAAAATCCAATAAATGCAAGACCACTTGGGTTAGGTTCCTAACTCAATAGGTCAACTTCCAGAAGTGGAACCAACCCAATTGGTCTCGTAGTTCATGAGATATAACATTTACAAAACAAACTAACAGCAGGTCTAACAACTCAGCTTTGCACAATGTTTTTGTAAAATCATAAAAGTTAACCTTTACTTGTCCAAAAAATACAAGTTTATATTCTTTAGAAACTAGACTCAACCTAGTTTACTGTAGTATCAATAATCTCAACCAATTTTCACATTTACACTTCGTTACAGTCAATTAAACATCAATAACACAATCTGTCCATAAACTGTTTGCATCCAAACTCAACATATTAACTATCTATGGACCATCATGCATTCATATAACACTCTAGACTCCATAATCACTATCCATGCACATCAATTACACATTACATACATGATTAGGGTTTTTGTTTGAACTCAAATCAAAGACACAACAATTAACATGTAACAATATCAATTCTAGTTATCAAATCATCATCAAATCAACAACAATCATATTAACTTCATACACACACATAATCGGCCATCTAGGGTTTTCAATTAACCCATTCAACATCAAATCAAGTATAAAGGATGCATAGGGTAGTCGATTATACCTTCCTAGCACCTTAATCTTCAATCAAAGGCTTGAAATTGATTGTATATATGTGTGTATAAGTCGACGGCAGCCAAGGTCACCAAGGGGGGGGGGGGGTTCC